>NC_056741.1:1199489184-1199754184 GCF_019279795.1 Protopterus annectens
TTGTTTTATATCTGTTACTATATTTTCTACTTGTAGTACAGTTGGTTTAGACTTTGATTTGCATTTCTTAGTAAATGTTTTTTGACAGCCACCACAATTTCACTCGTCAAGGCCCTACTATGTCTAAGCAATTCCAGTTCTGTATTGCAGATGAAAAGATCATTTCCTTAGTTACACCCAAAAAAATATGTTCTCAATTACCTTTCATCTCTGTTTTTGTGTGACTAGATTGGGTTTGTAAGAAAACCTGTAGTAAATGCCCCTAGCCAATTCCAAAAGAAGGGATAAACACTGTTGCCTGGGCCAGAAGGGAGTCACCACAGTGATCTTGGGGGATTCCTTCTGAATCTACAGAATTACCTTGAATGTCTGAAATGGTAGAAAAGCATAGAGGAATATTCCTATCCAATGAAAGGAAAAGGCATATGTCTTCTTGGCCTTCTTGAATGAAGTCTTGGACCAGAATTTTGCCAGCTGATTGTTCAATGGGAAGGCAAAGCAGACAATTTGAGGAACCCCATATAAATGGATCAGAACTTGGAAAACACTTGATCCAGTTTCCATTCGTGAAAGTCTGTCTTTGTCCTGCCCAGCTTGCCTGCCACAAATTTTTGTTCGGACAGAATGTAGGAAGTAGGGTGAGAGATTGTGCTGTAAAGCTATATCCCATGATAACAAGTCTAGACGGCAAAGGAGGTAAGACCAGGTTTCTCCCTCACCTTTTTAAGGTATCACATCACTGTGGTATTGTCTGTAACAACTTGAAGTGGTGCAGGGGACCAAAGGTAATTTAGAGAGTTGAGTGCCTTGATAAGGGCAAACTTCTCATTTACATTTATGTGCTTGTGTCTGTCCCAGATACCTTGCACTTTTATCCCCCTAGCAAAGTACAAGGTAACTGTGGTGACTGACTGTTTTGGAGCTGGAGGAGAGAAGGAGACCTAGATTCAGGTTAATGGACATCTCCACCAAGTGATTTCTCTTCTCACTCATCCCAAATCTGGAATCTGAAAAGATAATGGGTGCTGGTGCTGGAACCAAAGAGACTTCAGATACCATTGTGTCTCTCATGTGAAGCATTGTCAGAAGTTTCTTGAGAATCATGGATGATATGAGACTCAGAATCCTGAGGCATTCCCTCCCTTGCCCATTAAGGAGACCCCAACATTTGTACAAGACATTACTAACCCATAGTCCATACTGGCTGTCTGAGAAACATCAGAAGGTTCAGGGGGAAAACCCTGGAATAGATCTAAATGTAGACTTATTTTTTCCTATGGAAGAAAACCTCTTTGTTCTGAGGTTCTCTTGGAATCCCAGCCTGCATATGAGATCTCTCACCAAATAGGTGAATTCCTGACACTTTGAAAAAGAGTCTGCATAGATAAGCAAAACATCTAAATATGGAAAATATAGATACTATGTAGACTGCAATGTGCTATAACTGGAGCTAGACACTTTGTGAATACTCTTGGGGCAATGGAAAGCCCAAAGGGTAAGGCAGAGAATGGTAATGTGATCCAGATACATAAAACCTTAAGAAACCTCTGAAGTCTAATGGATACTAATATGATGATAAGAATCTTTTAAATCTAAGGTTACCAAAAAATCTCAAATAGGAAAGAAAGGGCAAGATTGTGTTGTGAAAGGATCTTAAACTTGGGCACTATCACAAACTGGTTTAAGATAAAAGGTCCGTAACTGACCTCCAGGCATTTTTTTTTCGGCATCAGAAACATTCTTGAATGAAAACCTCTTCTCCACAAGGAAAAAGGAACTATTTCTATTACCCCCCCAAGATAAAGCATGTGCTATAGGTCAAGAGGGAACAGAGGGGTTTGATCGGGGGGGGGGGGTGTGGAATAATTCCCTGCAAAGGAGGGATCTGTTCCCACAGAGTCACTCTAATCATGTTTCAAACACACCAAAAATAAACAGCTCAATGAAAGCTGGAAATGCAGGCACCAGAACTGTAGTTAAATGAAAATTCCCATAAATACTTTTAAAATAACTGCTCATAGATTTACAATCAAATTCTTTTATTTACAGAAAAAATAAGCACTTTCATCTTTTTATGTAAAAGAATTCATCAAACAATTAACTTACACTGATGATTAAAACGTATTTTAGACCAATAAGAGTCACTTAATGTAACCATGTAATTGTTCCCATGTGATTTTCCAAGCCTCCCAACTAGCTCCACCTAATTCATAAAACACTATTAGATCATGGCAGTTTACAAAACATAGATAAAACATACTCATATGAGATTCGCTAGTGGTCAATGCATCGACCCCATAAACAAAGGGTGCAAGATTTGACTCCCATACGGGACAGGCAGCTAGGCTCCAGATGCCCCACCATGGCATCCAGCCCAGCTTTCACCCATAAAAATTAGATTTTACAATTATAAATTCAAACTTAACATTGAATGTTGCTCCTCAATAAAACTGACTTAAAAAACATTTCTTATCTTTGTTGAGGCCTTAGTTTTAATAAGCGTTCTGTTGATACATTTTTATTTAACAACCAAGCAAGAGTGAATATACACAAACCAACACAGAGACCGGAGAAAGCTGCAACACTTTATTCTGGCTAAAACGCCTTCAAAGGAATAAATGCAATACTGCTAGTTGCACCTTATATAGTATAAAAAAATCAATTAGTGTAATTATCAAACACCTTAATTGACCCAAGAAATTTAAAGAGACAAAGCTATGTAAGCACATCCTATGAAAAATACAAACTTTTAACACCAAGTTCAATACATATGCATTAAATGACAATTCTAATACAAAACATCTCATACTGCATATGATCATACACCCAGAAGAAGTTTTTTTAATTACAAATTTTGAATAGAAAATGTGAAGTTAAATAGTGAGATTAACTTCTAAATTCATGCCCCTAGGTTTTAAAGTGCTGAATTTCAGAATGAATCTGCTTTCCAATTTTAACAAACTCTGTAGAAAACTTCCATTATAGTGAAATTCAGGTTTGGCCAGAGCACAGAAGAATAATGAATCAGAGATACCATTGTGAACTAGATTAAAATGTTGGGAAACTGGGCTATCATTTCTAACATTGCGAATGTCACCTAGGTGTTCTAGAATGCGAATTTTTAACTGCCGTTTAGTCTGACCAATATAGAATTTAGGTGGAACGCAATCACACCCAATCAAATACACTGTGGATTTATTCTTTCTACCATGTCAAATTTGAATGGAGGGTGTTTGAAAGGGACAGCAAGTTAGCACAATTTGACCCATGGACTGTATCCGTAATATTTCTTTAGACAAGAAGTTTGACGATTTGAAAAAGACTTCTCTATTTTATGATTTGCGCCTATTAGAGAAATATGTGGAACTGTCCATTACACCCAGGGGCTTGAGAATCGACAAGCTTCCTGCCTTCAGATTTACCGAAGACGAAAATGCTTTTTTGGAGGAGTGGAAAGCGGCTTCACTACAGTGTTCTCTTAATTGGTTAAAGATTCTCATCAATCGTAACCGGAGAAGTTTGGGTATAATTCAAGCCCAAATAGCTGAAGGGGAGGCCGCGTTAGCTGTTGAGTACTCAGATACCATATTTTTATCAGCGATTAAAGGCATTAATGAGGAAGTCATCAAAATAGAAAATGAAGTAATTGCGAGGAAGAAAAAGAAACTTAGTAGAGATGTGAATGATTTCAGTAAAAATCTTATTTATTCTTGGCAACGAAAAGCCAAGAATGGTACCGTCCATATGAAGGGAGGTGAAGGAAGTTCACGTGGTTCACGTAGCTCACGCAGTGGTCGAGATTCATCACTTTCATCCTCGGATACAACTACAAGTAAGAAAGAAAGCATCAACAGCACTGAAGTTGCTTCAGATGCAGAAGATCAAGGAAGATGGAACTTTCGACAGGGGCCAACGGAAATCGCACCAAAAGGGCGGAACAGAAGATATTAGAGGAGTTTCCCTGCTGGATTTGAACTGTACTTCTGTGTGCGGACTTAATACTGTTTCTGCGACTTATAGTTTTGGTAATTATGCACAAATTGTTAACTTAAGCAAGCTAAATATCACTTCTGACATGCAAAAGGTATTGTTAAAGGGCAGTAAATTTGTGCCAACTAGAATACCGGCTCTTTCAGATTTGCTTGCTGATGTTAAACGGTTTTGTCGCAAGCTCTACTTAAGGGCATTTTTTGAGTCAAAACGTGCTTTTAATAATGTGTCAAATTTAAATTCTGTGTCGAATGTTACCAATGATAATAATACTAATGTTTCAGATGACAGTGATGTTGACATCAATTATTCAGTTAGCACTGAGTACTCTTTAATCACAGAGGACCCTTTAATGGACCTCTCTACCTATGAATACCAGGATGAAATCGGTGCTTCTTTTGAATTAAGTTCTGCTGAGGGAGTTAGTTCTGTTTGTGGTACAACCTTTGAGTGTAATGAACGTTTCTTCACGGGCTATGGTAAATTTTCCATGCCCCATTTGCCCACTCACAGTTCTTTTTGTCCTCCTAAATGTTCAGTTGCCCTAAGGGTTTTTGAGAGTGCTTTATGTAAAAAAGTTGAAACAGAATATCTACTTTTTTCCAAACAATTCATTGAATTCAACCTTACAAAGCAGGAATGGCTGTCATTAAAGCAAATGAAGGCAGTGTCTAATGAATATAAGTTTTGCATAGGATAAGGAATTGGGTCATAATGGACAAATGTCATTTTTAAAATGAACTTTGATCTTTTGTGCGATGAGGAAGTATATTGTGAATTATCCACCAATCCTGTTGTTGAATTTAATCTTGAATTGTTAGACCTGTTAGAAAGGGGTGAGAGGTTGGGCTTTTTTAGCAGAAAGGATGTGAAGAGTTTACATATTAATGATCCTAGGGACCCTACATTTTATACTCTTCCAAAATTACACAAAAATTTACAGGACCCTGTGGTGGCTTTGGAAAATGTGGGAATATTTTTGGATAGTATTTTAAAAAAAGAACTAAAGAATGTAGGCTCCCATATTAGCAATACTGACCAATACTGTGACCTAGTGCATAATCTAAAATGGGAAGATGATTTCTATTGGGCCACAGTGGACGTCAAGGCCCTTTATACAAGCATTAAGACCAAGTTTGGTCTGGAAGCAATTGCTAAAATTTTGGGTGATGGTCCGCGAACAACTTATCTTATTTTACTGTTGGAGTTTGCTCTGACTCATAATTATTTTGCCTTTGAACAAAAATTTTTTCTCCAGAGGGAAGGGACTGCAATGGGGGCTAATTTTGCCCCTACACATACGCAATCTTATTCATGTCTTATTTTGAGACCAGTTTTTATATACTCTTGATTTTTATAGATACATAGACGACCTAATTTTCATTTGCAAGGGCAGTATGTTGGAATTTGAGGAATTTATTTCCAATACTGCATCAGAACAGATTTGGCTTGGAATTTACATATAGTCTTAATGAGTTTGAGATTCACTTCTTGGACATATTATTATATGCAAATAATGAAAGAAAAGTACAATTTAGGCCTTACAAGAAATGTACAGCTTCCAATAATTTCCTATATGCTACTAGTGCACATCCGGTTCACTTAATTGAAGCACTGGGAATTCAAATTTAGTGAGAATTTGGAATTTGAAAAAAAGGTTGTCAGTGAGGGGATATTCTGAAAGTTTAATCAGTAAGAGTTTAGATAGATTACTTAATTCAAATAGAAAAGGCTACAATTTTGGCAAAGTTTATGTAGCCAAATCTAGAGATGATGTGGTTGCCTGTGCAGACAAGGATAGACTGTTTTTTGTTACTAAGTTTTCCCCTTTCTCTGTGAGATTAAAGAACATTGTTGATTTTTTGTGGCCCATTGTTTTCAACAATGAAGAGTTTGGCCACATGTTAACATGTCTCTTTTCTTATGGCAGATATGCCAATCTTAAGAAATTTTAAAACATAAAGCCACAATGCGTGGCAGTTCCGTTAGCATCAACAACTTACCCTTTGGCATGTTTAAATGTGGAACTTGTAAGGTGTGTTCGAAGGCAAGGAATTTATCAGATAGTTTTATCAATGGGGTCAAATACACTGCACATAATTTTTTTAATTGTAAATCATGTGGAGTAGTGTATTTGATTGGGTGTGATTGTGTTCCACCTAAATTCTATATTGGTCAGACTAAACGGCAGTTAAAAAATTCTAGAACACCTAGGTGACATTCGCAATGTTAGAAATGATAGCCCAGTTTCCCAACATTTTAATCTAGTTCACAATGGTATCTCTGATTCATTATTCTTCTGTGCTCTGGCCAAACCTGAATTTCACTATAATGGAAGTTTTCTACAGAGTTTGTTAAAATTGGAAAGCAGATTCATTCTGAAATTCAGCACTTTAAAACCTAGGGGCATGAATTTAGAAGTTAATCTCACTATTTAACTTCACATTTTCTATTCAAAATTTGTAATTAAAAAAACTTCTTCTGGGTGTATGATCATATGCAGTATGAGATGTTTTGTATTAGAATTGTCATTTAATGCATATGTATTGAACTTGGTGTTAAAAGTTTGTATTTTTCATAGGATGTGCTTACATAGCTTTGTCTCTTTAAATTTCTTGGGTCAATTAAGGTGTTTGATAATTACACTAATTGATTTTTTTATACTATATAAGGTGCAACTAGCAGTATTGCATTTATTCCTAGGTGCCAGAATAAAGTGTTGCAGCTTTCTCCGGTCTCTGTGTTGGTTTGTGTACATTTTTATTTAAACCTGGCTGGAGGTAAAGCATTCAAATAAAGTCGCCAATAATAGTTCACTCTTTTCAAGGGTGAAGTCCCAGGTCCCCCTCTTTCATTCATTGCAATTTGTTCAACTATGATGAATTTGTGACAGTGGTTATGGTTTTGCTGTACATGTTTAAACAGTGCACTTGTGTTTTTCTGTTTTTCATCATCATAAATATTTTCACAGACTCTCTCCCTTAGTCTTCTCTGTCATACCAATATAAAAGCACGTACACACTGAATACAGTGCATAGTACATGAGCCATTTTGTACTGCAGTCGAAATGCCCTCTGATTGTGATTTCATAAGTGGAAATAGGGCAATTTTTCTGAACAAGAATATGATGACACCAAGGGCAATTCCCACACTTGAACATTCCAGGGTTGTTGGTGTTAATAATTACCTTTAGTGTCCTCAACCCTTTTTTTTCAAACATTGCCTTTAAAGTTCTTCCCTCTTTTATATACCACATGTGGGCATGGGCCAACATTTTCAATCACCTGCTCACTCCTTAAGATGGGCCAATTCTTTACCAAAATGTCCTTTATCGACATACTGTCAGTTGTAAAAGTTGCAATAAAGACACACTTAGAAGGTAGTTTGGTTTTTTGATGCGGTTATAATCTGGGTATCTGTAGACTCAATCCCCTTACTACAATTCCCATTATTGTGACAAACAGCCTTCTTATTTTCCATAATTGGATTAAACATATTTTGTTCTTGCTTGTCCATGACTTCAAACATTAAGTTGTCAATTAAGTCACTTGGGTACCCTCCTACCCTAAACATGTTCTTCAACCTCTGACATTCGTCCCAAAAAGTTTCATCAACTGTCACCATTCTTGCTGCCTGAACAAATTGTTTCTTCACTATTGGTCTCTTTTGTGTTAATGGATGAGAGCTGGCAAAGTGAAGGAAGCTGTTAGAATAAGCGGGCTTTCTTTAAATTTCAGACACAAACATCTGATTTGTTCCGTCTTTCATCAAGAGGATATTGAGATAGGCAATCATGTCATTATTGCATTCATGTGTAAAATTTTAAAACTCTGTGGTTGCATTAATGTGTTCGATAAATGATGGAATGTCTTCTCTCTCCCCCCATCCCAGAAGATAAGCATACCATCCAGGAATCAGGAATAGAATATACAATGGGAAAACAATTCTGAAGGTAACAAATATTTTTTCTCCCACTGGATCATTATAATGTTTGCAAAAAGATCCCCACATGGTAAAACCATAGTGACACCCTTACTTTTATAAGTACAACTTTTTCCTCAAAATCCAGGTTAATTATTTTTTAACACCATCTCCAATAAATTCTCATAAAGATTAATATGATCTTGCTGAATCCCTTTTTGGTGCAAAAATTCAGCAAACCACTCCATCCCCAATTCATGAGGGATGACTGTGCAGAGGTCTTTTATGTCTATTGTAACAAAATGTGTATGATTCCTTGAATGGTATGGTATTTGTCTTATGGAGAAACTCCCACAAGTCCTTACAGATGTATTTCTCATCCATAACTAGGGATTTTAATTCTTCATCAAGAAATTTTGCACTGGGATACATATTTGATCCTCGGGCATCTACTAGTGGTCTCATTGGGCATTGTTCAATGTTTTTTGAATTTTGGGCACCCCAAGTATATATGGAATTAAGGGTGTTGCCACATTCAAATAGCTGAATTATTCTACTGAGATTTGACAATCTATAAATAGATCTCAAATGTTAGCTCAAATTAGTCTATATGCCCCATTTAATTCATTAATAGATGTTTCACAGTAAGTCCCATCAGTGAAAAGTTATTTCGGGTCTATATTATATTGTCGAAATGGCATTACAGCAAATGCCATTTAGATGACACATAAAGAGCAAAGTGCCAGCTCAGGTAAGTGATTTTTTTCTAAGAGAAAAGAATCACTTGGCCTGAGTCATGACATTGCCCTTTACCCCACTGTAGTGCAATCTTGGAGTTGGTATATTTAGTTGAGGGGGGTGGGGGGACACAGCCCCCCACTTTGAAATGTTTTACTGGTATATTTTGTGTTGTTGGTCTATCAATTTTTTTCCCAAGGAAAAAAATCACTGACCTGGGGTTTTGCTGTTATGGAATTTCGTTGTTTATGTGTCGTCGAAACGGCATTCACTGTAATGCTGTTTCGACAATATAATATAGACCTGTTATTTCATCCTGTTGGAATATCTCTGTTATTAATTACCTCAGCTCATCCCCCTTTGTCTGGCTTCATAATTTGAATCTCTGAATTACTCATGAGTTCATGTAGGCTGGTCGTCTTTTTCATACGATTGCTGAAATTCGGTACCTTAGGCATTAAATTCAGTCTCTCCTGAAGTCCAGTTCACACATCTTCTCAAAGAGGTGAATGGCTGGATGTAAGGAGGGATTGTATGTGCTAGAAACATGTAATGCAGTCAAAGCCTCATCCACTTGTTGAAACATTATGTTAAAATTAAGTTTTTGTACATAAAATTTCAAGTTTATTAATGTATTAACTCTATTAGCACATTTTCTTTGGACAAATGAAAAACCCCTTGCAAATAAATCACAACATGTGGTATTGATATTTTGTGAGGAATAATCATAAACTATAAAATCTCCACTCATCTTCTGAACAATAGACACTCTTGTCTCTAATGTAGCATTCTCTAAACTCTCCGATTCCAGTACTGTCCTCTTTCCCTGCCCTCCCCTGAGGATAGGAGAAGGTTCTGTTGCTTATTTGGGGAAACTGGTGGTGTTGTCTCTCCTTGAGATGTTCTGATCTCCTTGGAATAAATTCCCCCCATTAATCTAAAAAAAACAAAATAAAAAAAAACAAACATTTTGTCTAGACTGGTTCTTCTGTTCCAATACCTGAAAATGGTTAACGTTTATCACATCAGTTCTATGTTCAAAATTGTTGGGAAATTGGTTTAAGTTGAATCTAGTTTCCCAATTTTGTGAGGGTGGGGGATTTGGGTAAGCCTTATTATAAGTGTAATCTTTTCTATCTGTGTCCAGCGTTTTTATCTTATGGTTTCATATAGACCGTCTCTGTGCATCAATACTTGACAAAATGTGCTCATGCTTAAATTTATGAAGTGCATATTGGGTGTCACAGTAATTTCTGCATCCAGTATTTGGGTGTCTTTTATAAATTCATCGATCAGCATGGTGTTATATTTGCTTAATAAATTCATATATTCATACTCATGCCAATCAAATAAGACCATAAGTTCTTTATGTAATGGGGAACCTGCCAAAATTCCAGATGGATATCACCTTTCTAAAGGAAATGAAGTTTGAAACTCAAATGCATGTCATTATTTAGGGATTTCAATCCTCAATAATTTGCCTGAAAATCACAAATAACATTAGGAGAATAGACCAAAAAATATGAGGCAAAAATCTGGACATGGTGCAAAAATTTGTAGGGTTGAGAGGTATGCATGCTTTACAGTTTAAAAAAGTAATGTTTTGTGGAGTAACCTCCCTTATGTCCGATTCTGAACCCTATACACACTTATGCATGCCCACACATACTCACTCGCTACAGGCACTCGCTCACACTTGCATATACACGTGCACTTGCTCACAGTTATATACACATAAATCGCATACTTGCATAAGCTTACTAGCTCACACTTGCATACATGCACTTACGTGCAGTCATATACACGTACTCATACACTTGCGCATACTCACACACTCACATTTACACAAGCATTCGTACACACTCGCATATATATATATATATGCACTCACAGTCAAATACATGGACTTGCAAACATTGGTATACATGCACTGATAGACATTGAAAACAACCGGACACATGCACACTTTCTGTTTTTCTTATGTCCTTTTTATCTTTTCTCTGACTGCACAGCTTGCTTTATTTAAAAAAAAAAAGAGAGCCAGGAGCTGGGAACACAGTTTGTTACTATATTTAAAGTGGGGGGATGCTTACCCAACCTTGGCCTATGATGCTGGTACCCTTGTTTGTAACAGCAATAGGGGCTGATAGATATTGCACACTGCATTTGGTTGGTTATCTGCTGCACAGAGACTTAACTGCAATTCCAGTAAATCATTTTAAAGCAAAATAAGCTGTTTTACAAAGTGAAAAGAATCTCACTTAACCCTTATGTGTCCTTTGTATTGAGATTTATTAGCATGGTATGTCAGACTTCTCAGCCTCTTAGCTCAAGAAATCTGAGCAAAAAAATACTATGAAGAAGGACAGAAAACAGGGACAAAATGTAAATATTTCAGTTTCGAACTAAAAAAGTTAATAGAATGGCAAGGTTTGGTATTATCATGCATGTGTTGGATGGATTAAGTCAGATACTCAAATGTCTGTTTTAAATTGATGAATTTTGTGACTTCAGTCAATGGTGATTTGCCCAAACTAGTATGCAAAACAATGTTCCCAATAGGGATAGGACTGTTTTATATTTCAGAGCTGAATGGTTAGAACCTACAATACAGAAAACTGAAATAAATGCATGCGTCCATGCAGCAAAGCAGCCAAAGTAATCAAAAACAGAAATGCTCTCATTGCATTCCCCTTGTTGGAAACTTCTCATTAAAGTAAAATCAAAAAACATTTTGGTGCTTTTACTTATCGTACACTTGAATCAGTTTTGCTATAACCATTTAAGTGGAACATTGATACTGCACTTCTCTGGGTTGTTTTTTTAACTTAAATGATGAGTGTCCAACTAGAAGAATGCCACCTGAGCATTTTTGTTTTTTTGAACAAAGATAATGTGCAAAATTTAGACAAATATAGAGATGAGGAATGTGGTTAAGATTTGCCAGCAATCAGCAATACATGCACTTTCTAACTAATACAATATAATTCCTACAAAACTCTAAATATAAAGTTACCAAGCACACTTTAGTAAGAGGCTACACATGATTTCTATTTAGGCAACAGCTATGGTGATTTAATGATTGTTATGATTTATGCCAAGTGCTTTGTGTTGCATTTGTACTGAATTAAACTGTCAAAGAAACAGCAATCTTTGATACAAATCTTAAATTACATGCGCAGTGTTTTCGCAGCTGTGACCAATGCAACAGTGTAACTATGCACCATGTGCTTTGCTTGGTACTCCTCAAAATGCCTGCAATGCTCTAGGAAGTGCAAGTAAAAAAAAATACGATACTTGCTATAACAAGAATATTACAATGTTTCGTGGAGAGAATGCTGCTTTAATGTAAATTTAAAACACTGATCTGTCACAATCTTAAACTTCAACAGCTAAAATAATTACAATCTGAAACAGAGCTTGGTAAAATCACACTGTCTTAACTTTCTAACCTAAGAAAGAAAAATAGCAACACATGTTTATAAAACTTTATAACAAGCAAGTCTACACCAAATGAAGGCATGAAGTTAGTGAATGGATTGGCCATTGTGACCACCACATTGATGCTCTCCTCCTTTTCTGTATTATTTCAGTTCAACTAATACTATAATCTTTGCCCCTATCCATCTAGCTCATTATTCAGTCTCGCCTCCTACATTAAATGCCAACTATTTCAATAATAAAGTTATCACTTTTACATGTTTGTCAAAGCTATACTTGTTGTGTTTAAGTTTGTTTCTTTTTCACAATTATCCTTTTTCTATGTAATTAGTATGTTTTCCACAGGTCTCATCTGAAAATTAGCTCTGAACAAAATTGCTAAACTAGTCATAAATATAAACATAAACACATTGTTGATTATAAGTTCTGGTTGTATATACCAAGACAGCCTCTGCACACTTACATTTAATAGTCAAGCAATCTCAGATTGTTTGTGCTCCTTATTGACTTGTATGCTTCATGAATAAAAGTATTTTTCATTGAAGCCACACAGGTTTCAGTCTTCCCTAACTTGCTCAAAATATGTCTCAAGTCCCTTAAATAGAAATGGAGCAATCTGGCACATCATGCATGCAGCTTCAAGATCAGATTACAGGAGAAAGAAATTGCCTATATTAGCTTGACAAGTATACCTTAAATTTATCATAAACTTAAACCTATCTAGAAAAAGCTCTTAAAAGCATTTAGTATTATCACTATCTTTAACTTACTGGGATGGTTACTGCAAAGCTGAACTACACTTTTAAAGAACCATGCATTTACTTTCAAATTTCCTTAAATGGCAATTATGTTGGCGTACACATGAAGATTTTAGGCCTAAGCAGTCATAGAAAGGATCATTACAGATCTTAAAGACCATAAGTGTCCCCTGGGCACAGATCATTATTGTAAAACAGAATATTTTCAGTTTCTCCCCTAAAGCAAGTTAAGGCTTTACTACAATTAGTATTGGGATATCATAATAGTCAATTATTTTTGTTCTGATAATGCTAACTAAAGTCACATTTTTGATTTTATAAAGACAAACTTTTTAATTCTAAAATATGATTAGTGTAAGAATGCTTGTCATCCATTAATACCTCAAGGTTTTAACCAAATGTAATTTAACAGTTGTTACCATATTTGGTTTAGCCCTAGTATGTAATTCAACCAAAGCACTCTGTAGTTCAATTATATAATTTTAGCTGGTAACTAACTTCCTGGTCTGGATGTGATCTGCAGATATGCTGTGAAAAATGCTTGAATGAAAGGCAAGTTAAGAGACAATGGTTCTTAAAGAGAACTCCCGAGTACAAGAAACTGAATACCTTCCTGACACAATTTTACAGAATTTAGCATCCCAAAACCTTTTATCAAGCAAATGTGAATCCATGAAATTAATTCAGTCCCAAATCAAGTCAGAACTATGCAAAATGTGATTACAATTGATGAATGCTTGTGAGAAAAAAAAATGCAAATACCTACCTGGAGATTAGACTCAACTGTACTAGCATTTGTTTAGAATGCAAAACTGCAGGTAACAGCTGGGTGACGGTTGATTACTGGCAGTGTTGGCAGGCAGTAAGAAAAGAAAAAAATTCTTCTTCAAATTCTAGTTAAGTTTCATATTACAATATGCATATTTTTCTAGGGCAATATGGGTCTACTGTTTCTTAACAGAGATCTGTTACCTAGGTCTTATTTATGGACTTATAGTAACGCCTTCTCACTCTATGGGAATACTTCCTTAAAACTTGTAAGTAATATGTATTCTAAAAATTCTAGATGGACATTAAGATTGTAAGAGACCAGTTAGCAATCAAGTCATGGGCTGCAGCTTTACTTATTTTCAGACTTTGAATTATTCCATGTATACAACTAGTTAAACAGATCACCAGGAGTCTACAGTGCGAGATGATAGTGTTTACATTTAAACTAAGTCCTCCATAAATGCACAAAGTGCACAGTATCATTCAGCCACATAGTCAACCAACTATCCTTGATAAAGCAGAAGGAATGAATAATTTTGATTTATATATATATATATATATATATATAGTTCCACTTTATAATCTCGAAATACTGAAATCTCAAATTTCAGTATCTTGAGACCATAAAATTGAATGCTTAAAATCCCAAAACTGCGAAACACAAAATCGTGAACATAAACACACCATACACCATACAACACATACACCATCCTACCCACACTACAACAAATAAACAAACAAAACACACACAAACACAAAAACACAAATCAACAAACCTACACTACATATAAGCAGGGGAGCAAGCCCTCCCAGAACCTCACATGTGGGGGCTGCGCCCCGATACCCCTCTACTTATATATACTAACTCCGACATCATACCAAACAGAAAAAGACAGCAAACTCACCACTACACACTCTACAGAACCCTTGCATACACACACATCACAAATACACAAACACCACCACTTTCAACACTTAAACACTCATACTTTCACCTGCCTACGCTAATCCACACATAAAACTTTCAAACACATTCACATACACTCAAATAAATACCTACAACCAAAACAAAATACTCACTTACCTTACATACCAGCCAAATCCACATACTAAACCATACATGCTGCACACACTACATCCCACAACAAATACTGGAACACCATAACCGTGAATTCAACATTTCCAGATTCGTGGTTCTGGAGTGTCATGATTTTTAAAAATTTGACTTTATGATCTTGAGATACTGAAATCTGAGATTTCAGTATTTTGAGATTATAAAGTGGAACAATATATATATATATATATATATATATATATATATATATATGTATATATATATATTTTTTTTTTTTTTGCATTGCCAGTAGATTTTGTATCGGCCATTCACTACTCATTCCATTCTGGTTTATGACACCAGTTACAATGGGAATACCAATCACTGCAGCAGAGTCTTTTCCACCAGTTTTGGCACTAATGATGATTTACCTGTTGGCATTAAGTCTGAATTGTATGTACTACTGGGACATGATTTTTTTTCTTGCAAGAGAAACAATTCTGCACTGTCATTAAGATATGTTGGTTGACAAACTAGTTGAACCACTCTTAGATAATGTTATGAAAAACTACCAAATCTCTATAATGTGAACATTTAAGAATCTGACTTTTATCTTGCAGAATAGCTAGCAACTTAACTCTACTTGCTCATATAGCATGATCTGTTTCCCATGGATCAGTGTCTACAATGCTATAGGTCAGAACACATGCATAGAACTCATACATTGCTACTGTGTACTGCAGACTTCATAGCATTTCTCAAGCATTTACAGATACATACTGTAGTCATACAATACTGTAATTGTGCATCTGTGATTGCATCTGCTGAAGGAATACTATCCCCATTCAAAAGTTTAATGAAAAAAATATAAGTTTTCTGTACATCAATGAACCAGAAAAAAATGCACATGCTTTGCTTACTTGGACTCCTGTGTATTGCTCAGCTACTCAGATTACAGTTAGTATACTAGCTCAGTGACCTGATAAACTTTCATTATATTTTTGCATCTGTTGTAAAAACATAGAACTAAGGGAGGAAAAGGTACATCTTTCCTCTCAACCTCTCTACTATAATAAAAAGTTAAAACAGAAGTCTGTAGTCACACCATTCTGGCCAATCATGTGCTCAACTATCAGTTCACCTTGAAAACAAACCTGTTCTCCTTCTCACCCCAAGGTTTCCAGGTTACTTTGAGTAAATTCGACTCACTCCCATGCTCCTTCCTCTTTATGTAATTGGTAGTAATGCAGAGATAGAGGTGTAGAAGCATTTTACATACAGCAGTCAGACTTCAGTGGCTGCTTCAATATTTTAAAGGCTGATAAGCCATTTTCTCAGATGTTTATTTTTTTATTGTAAGAGACAGCACAAGTTGAGAGAAGTGTATCTCTAGTTTCTTTTTCCAGAAGATTTCTTGACAAAGCCAAAAATGATTAGTGTACAAAAAGCAAAAATTATAAAGACTTCTGTGAATTTAAGCTGTAAACAGAACAAATTTTTGCATCAGCATGCACTTTCTGAATAGTAAGTTTGGTACTGTCATGTGTGGCATTGACCAATTTTATTTAAAAACATTGTGCAACTGTAAGAGAAGGGTGTGTCTATCTCTCAAAGCTTTACTGTAGAATTCTTGTAAAACAAAAACAGTTGGATCAACATCTTATATGAAGGAAACTAAGTTATTTTAAAATAATTTGAAAATGAACCACAAAACAGTAGTTTTGGCATCAGCATTTTCTGTGTAGAAAGCAATATGGCACTCAACATCTGGCATTGACTGATTGTAATACTAGCTGACTTACTATAAAATGAAAATACATTATTAGGAAAAATCAGGGATGTTCTGTAATGCCAGGGTTAACAGAGTTGTGGACATATGGTATTTTCAATGAGTAGTGGTCTTTCTTAGAAAAACCTGTTTATCCATGAAATATGCATATATGCATAAATATTTGTGCATGTCTCAAGAATTGTCCACCAGGAAGCATTGTGAAACATGTTACATGCCCTGTCACTACAGAGGTCAAATATGGCTACTTAGACAAATATGACACTCAGTACCTGAAAATGAGAGTCTGACATAATGCCATTGAAATTTATGATGTGTAATTATATTAATTTACTAGCCTTTACCATAAGGTACTTGTATGATACACAATGGTATCAAATAAAAGCAGGCACCACACTGTGCAACTTATCACTGCTGCCTGGTTTCAAGCCACCACTTTGCATGTTACTTACACATTTTTATATTTTAAGTATCTATGATTGTGCCCCATTGATAGCATGGCTGAAACAGTACACAAGCCTGGAATGTTTGCTGACCCACGTACAGTGGACCAAAGGTAAGAACATGTTATTTATTTGTATGCTAAATTATGAACATGTGCCATATGAATATTTCTGTTAAAAACGTATATGGTACTTCACGGTATCAAATGGAATTTTGCATAACATTCCAGATTTTTATCACTGATAGCTGTTGTCTGCCTGCAACCAATTTGCAGATATTTGTACTTGTTTAGTAATAGAATATGCATATATGCATAATTATATTTCTGTAAACACCCTGGGCATTGTCCACCTAGACACATTGTAGAACAGCATTTCATATGCCTAGTCAGAGGTTTGAATTGGCTCCTTAAACATATGGGATACTTGGTGCCAGAGAAAATTATTTGTTAGACTTATGAATATATGCCATGTGTCACTATAGTAATAACTTGAACCAGAAGTTATTATATGGCTCCCCTGGTACCAAATGAAAGCATACTTAATGTTAAAGAATGCAGGAGAAACTTTGCATTGATAGTTTGTGTCCAACTTGGACTGCTTTACAAATATTTACATTTGTCCATTAAATCTGTATACAAATAATTATTCCATTATATATTTATTTATTTATTTATTTACAGTTTGTTTACCAGGATAGTCCATTGGGCCAAGAAGAGCCTGTTTTCAATGGAGTCCTCCCAGGGAGAAAAGCTCCATGAGAACAATATAAAATGATGACAATGAAATCAATTTTTTTAATACTGGACATGGTGTACAAATCTACAGCTAACATTGAAAATTTGGAATAAAAATAAAATTATACACACACACGCACACACACACACACACACACACACACACACACACGCACACACACACACACACACATACACACACAAAATGTCAGTTAAAACAAAACGTGAAGTATAAAAAAGCAGTGGTGTATATTTACAAATATTTTTTTAACACATTGTACATATTGCCAAGGTGGCAAAAAGAGTTTCTCATGTAATCTTAATAGAGTTATAGTAATATGATGAAAGAGAGGAGAGAGTGAGGGAGTGTGAGCAAGTGGGGAATAATGTAGAGATAGGTCATGTGGGATGAGAGCAGGAACATTCCTAGAGGGTTGTGAACTGGGAATAAAGTAGGGACTTGAAGGTAGAGTGGTTGTGGGTAGTACGAATATGTGGTGGCAGACAGTTCCAGAGGCGAGCTAAGGAAAAGGATAATAGTCGTTTGCTTAGTGGGCGAGCAGGTTTGTACATGTCCAGCAAATTCTGGTTAGTGGATCTTAGCAGTCTATTGGGCAGATACATTTTGAGAGTGGAGGCAAGGGATGGGCAGAGAAAGGGACTGAAGATGAGTTTGTGGGCTTGAATAAGTTAAATGTAGGTGAAATGGTTAGGTAGTTCTAGCCAGTTTAGCTTGTTTAGGGCATTGCAGTAGTGAGAGGAGGATTTATAGCCAGTATCAAACTTAGAAATTTTATTATAGCATTATTTCAGAATAGAATGACAACTATAAAACTGCTTTTTAGCAAACTGAAGATCATACCTGCATGAACAAAAGTAACACTGATAGCTGGAGTTTGACTATAGTTAGACAGCCATCGACAGTTTATACAATATGGGGGAGTGGCTAAGATGGCAAGCAGTTAGCAGCACAGGAATTTTGCTCTGCTTCTCCTATACATTTGTGACAGGATTAAATTGTCATTTTCATAAAAAAAATCATTCAGAGTAGCTGGAATATTGTGCTGGAAACATCTTGGGACATTTTGGTGGAAAAAAATAATTTACTTTTCAAATATGTTCTTGTAAAAACTTCAAGATAAAGATTTATCAAAGAAAGATGAACTATGCTAAAGTAGTTTCAGAAGAAAATTCAGTAAAGAAAGAGTAACCATCTATTTTGTATATAGGCATACAAGACTTATCCTTAAAACTAGATAGACTGGACTCTAAAGTCAACAAAATAAAAGAAGATTGTACAAAGCAGAATAAATTAATCAAGGAAGTAGTGAAACAATGGAAATTCCAGATATCTGCTATGGAAGATTCTATCACTGACGTAGACAGCAAACTTACATATCTGCTATGGAGGATTCTATCACTGATATAGACAGCAGGCTTACAGGAGGTGGCCATAACTTGATTTTATTCTTCAGCAAAACAAGGTCTTGGAAAAAAATTGATGACCTGGAAAATAGGGTGAGGAGGAACAACAGCTGGATTCATGGAGTCCCTGAGTAACTACAAGGAGATGACATGGTAAACTCCTTATCTACTTGAATCCCTACAACTTTATCTACTTGGATCCCTAAAACATTAAACCTTCCTGAAGCGCTGTCATTTGGCATAAAGAGGACTTGTAGATCTTTGACTGTAGTGACACCAAGCAAAAAACTTTAAAATCCAAGATCTATAATAGTCAAATTTATTTCTAGTCAAGACAAGGATCTAGTTTTGATAACAGCCTGGTCTGTTTCATCCATAAAACATGGAGATTCTTTCATTAGATTGGACAATGACAATTCATCTCTGGTGGTTTTGAAAATAAAAGCTTGTATTCCTCTGCTAAAATCACTGAAGAAAGCAAGAATAAAATCTCACCTAATCTACCCTGCAAAACTAAGATTATTCTTGCCAGGGAGAAAAAAACATTTGATTCCTTAGAAGATGCAGTTTCCTTTGTCGAGAAAAACAATTTACTTAATTCTACTGATGATGTGGACCTGAGTGCATCTTTAAAAAGACAGGCTACAAGGAATAATTGGACAGTTAAAGAGAAAAAAAAAAAAAAAAAAAGAACAGAGACAAGTACATGCATACATACAGTCATACATGCAAATATTTCAAGCATGGTCATTAATGCCCTTCTAGCTTGCAAATATACCAAAACACTTGTTCCCATAATAAGTATCCAGGCTGTTCTTAAAAATATCTAAACTAGTACTTGCTTTAATGCAATTTTGTAGTCTGTTCCATGCATCAGCTAATCTGTCAGAGAACCAATTAGTACACTGCTCATTCAGTTTACCTTTACGTAAGCAAAATACAGATGTGTGATTGCATTATGTGCAAAAGTAAGTTTCCAAAAACTGTAAATACTGAAAAAAATATGTGCAAAAAACTAAAGGTCGAATGGGCTGTATGGCTCGCACATTTAACATTCGCACAAAGGTAATGCGACCTTATGAATGGTTGCATAACGAAATATGTACTTTCCTCACTGTGCATTACATTACAGGATACAAGGTGGCGTTGGCGTCCAGTGAAAGGGTGAAATATCTTATCTGGGAATACTAGAACATGCCCTGGGTAATCAGTGAAATATGCAGGTAACCAAATGTGTAAAACATATGATTCAGAGTAGTGGCGATGCACAAAATGGTGAGTGTGATATTAACTATCTTACAGGTTGGGGAAGGTGAATTGCATGAATATGTGCCCAGCACAGTGAATATTGTGTAGAGCACTATCGGGACACAAAAGGGAAGGGAGTTATTAGTAATTGATGGCTATCAGTACTACCTGGAAAAAAGTATACAGGTAAAACAGTACTGGTGCTGTGCTCATAAAAACAAAGACAAATGTAAAGTGAGATGTGTTACAGAAAATGATATAAGTGGTTATAAACTGATAAAGACCAATCCCCATTACCATGCTCCCGATGTGTTACAAGGTGAGGAAATGAAAGTAAAGCATCAACTGAAATGAGCCGAGCAGTCTGAAGAGGACCCTTGCAAAATTGTTGCAGAAGTGTTAACCAGCACATCTGCAGATGTGGTAAATGAATTACCAAAAGCAAGCACCTTAAAAACAATGTATTGGCAGACAGAGATACAAACAAAAGGTAGCAATGTTTAAGGATTTCTGTTCCCTGAGGGAGTAAACACCAGAAATGCTACCACTGAAGAGTGGGTATTTTGTAATAAAACATAGTGCTGATATGCCATCTGACAGTAATGCTGTTGTTATAACCATAATTGATAATTTCCATATGATGTGTGAGTCTGAATATGTTTTGGTAGATGGTACCTTTCCTTTTAGTACAACGGAATGCCAACAGATTTATACCTTACATTGTGCTTTGAACAGCATTGATAGTAGAAAGGTAGTTCCAGTAGTGTATGGGATTTTGCCCAGTACATCAGAGGAATGGTATGGCATCTTTTGGAGTATGATACTGGAATTGTGCACTGAACATGATTTGAGACTACTCCCTAACATGGTTCTGACAGATTTTGAACGTGCAGTAGTTAATTCCATTAAGAAGCATCTGAGTAGCACCTTAGCCAAAGGTTGCTGGTTTCATTTCTGTCAGATAGTATGGAGGCATATGCAAAAATTGCACTTGGTGGCAAACATTGGCAGTAATCTTTCCTTCGCTATGTTATGCAAGGAAATACCTGTATTAGCATTCATATCACTTATTGATATTAACAGTACATTTGCAGAAATTGAAAGTGACATGCCAGAAGAGGGAAAGCCACTGTGTACGTTTTTTAAAGAAACCTACATATATGGTAGACCATGTAGGTATGGCATGTGTGGAAATACATCTGAGAGATTACCACTGCTGTTTGACAGTTCCTTTTGGAACCAGCATGATACATGAGGAATGGGCTGCCCTCGTAGTCAGAATGTTGTGGAGGAATGGCACTGGAGACTTCGTAGTCTCATGGGGAAAAAAAACTGTACCTGCTTGATACTTTACATGCAGTACAGCTTGAATAGAATCATGTGGATGACCTAAGATTTAGGCACCTACTATGTTTGCCTCCTTCTCCAAAAAGAAGATGTTTACTGGACAAGGAATCTACATTTGCTAAACTATTGGTTAAAGAAATGAAGTCACTACTAGGAGATTTGTGAAGTTGGTGGCCAAATATTGCTCATGTTCATAGCACAACAGCCATTTTACTGTATATTTAACACCTCATAATTTCCTGGTCTAGTCATGGCTGTGTTACTCAGACAACGGTATATGTGCATTGTGAATGGTTGCTTTGGGGGCTATAGGAAATGTATTGCAAGCACTGATTTGAGAATTGGTTAAGGAAACAGGTTTGGTGACACATAGTGTGTTTGGAAGCATGGGGATTACGGCACAGTGGTGGTGTTCAAAAAATATCAAAAAAAATTCCACTACATGATTTTCGACATTTGTAACATTTCGCACTGTGGTTTTCGCTTATATTAATCTCATATATATGATTATTCAAACATGTCTATTTCACATACGTGAAGGCAAATTTCTCATCCCTATAGAATCTTCTACACATGTTGATGATTCTCTGGTACTTTTTGTTAACACCAAACATTCCCAGAGGTAATTGTCACTAAATGCCCTATATACCTTTACAATATCTCCTCTTAGATATCTGTAAGAGACACTGTATAAGTTAAAATATTTTTAGTTTCTCATAATTTAAATTTTCACATCCATGGATACCTTTGATATATTTCTGTTGCACTCTTTCCAGTTTACTGATGCTTTGTTTTCTTATAGGGTTTCGATATTGTTATTCCATATTCAAGTTTGGGTCTAATGTAACTAACAAACAATGACTTCATTAGTTTTGATTTCCTAAACTTTATAAATCTTTTTATACAACATATAGTTCTATAACTATCACTAACCAATTGGCTGATATGATTAGAAAAACTCCTAGCTGAATCTACCTATATATCCAGATCCTTAAATGAGTCTACAGTTTCAATCACTGTGTGCTGTATAAAATATTCACCTTTCAGTTTATGTCTCCCAAATCTCATATGCATAGTTTTTGATGCATTTATTAGCATATTATTCTCCTGTGCCCAAATTGTCAATTTAGTCAAGTTATTTTGCAGGCATGCTTTATCTGTAGCACATGTAATCAGTTTATCCAATTTCAGGTCATCTGCATATAGACTGTAGAACACCACAAATAAAAAAGTTAGATCTGAAAGATACAATCAAAACAAGTAAGGGCCTATGACAGAGCCCTGTGGGACACTCTGACTGTAACCAAGGATTTTGCCTGTCCAGTTGCTGTATGATACTTGACATGTCCTATTTGTAAGAAATGCAGCTATACATCTTATCAAGAGTACATCAATACCTAGTTGTACTAATTTATTGATCAGTGTTTTGTGTATGACTCTGTCAAATGCTGAAGTTAAATCCATATAAATTACATTACAGCACAATTTTTCATTCATAGCTGTTATTATATTGTTATAAAACATCATGTTACAAGTGGTAATAGATCTTTTTTCAACATATGCATGCTGATATATGGTTAGTCCCAACTATCCAGTTCTGACAATAAGTTACCCAATATTACCTTCTCCATTATTTTTCCATAACATGAAAGTAGACTTAAGGGTCTATATGACTCTGCAATTGTCCTACTCACCTTTCCCTTAAAAACAGGTTTAATAAGCACATATCTCCAATCTTGAGAAATCTCCCATATTTATATGACCTAGTGAATAAAAGATATAACGGTACTCTAAGTTCTTGCCGAAGTGTTCTCAGATCATTGTTACTAATTCCATCTCCTCCCTGTACTTTGGATCCAGTTTGTGCAGTTCTTTTTCAATATAATCTAATTTGATTCCAGTATCTGGGGTTACCTGGATGTCACTAGCACAACGTACCACCCCATTTGTGGAGGCAAACTGTTTTGCATGAGATTTAGTAAATATATTTATAATCTGTTATGCCTGAGAATAAATTTTGGAATATGCACACAGTTTATCAATTTTTGTGTCTTTATTCCTTCCACATCTTATGTATCTATAAAAAGGTGTCCTATTATGCTCAATATCTTTATATACATTTTCTTCAAATTCCTTATATTTTTTGTCTCAAAGATATCTTGCTCTTATGGAAATATATCTGCCTGATGTATGCCTAGATACTGATGTTAAACCTTTTTCTGAATTTTTTGCACTCAAGTTCTCTTTCAAAATTTTTCACATTCCATCTGCAGTTTTTCCACTGAACACCTCAATCCAGTTAGTTTTACATAGTGATTGCTTTGCTTCCATATAATTTGTAATCAACCTTCTGTGCATTGGCTTAGATTTCAGTTTGGCAGAATTATCTAGCAACAAATTAACCTTTATAACCCCATGATCACTGCACATCAATGGTGGTAAAACTTGACTTGAAGTTACAGTAATTTATTTGGGAACACAAACAATATCTAGTATGTTCCACCCACTGGTAGTTTTTTTACAGTCTGAAGCAATTGTTGTTCCTGAAAATATGCTGTGAATAATTTCCTTACTAACATTGTTGAATCAATATTATTCCAGTCTTTTACTGGTAAATTTAAGTCCCCAGCTAATATTATTTTTCTCTTCTGTGTTTCATGCAAGAAATGTATGAATTCCTCTAAGTCACCTGTACTTGACTTTGGTGGTCTATACACTCCAACAAGGTATGTTCCAGGGTTGTCTTTATTGTCACAGTTACACAGCCTATAGTATTGGTGTTATCACTGAACATGTAATAATCACATGTCTCATGGCTATCTTTAATCCCTATCATAACACCTCCACCTGATTTTTTTTTAGAAGGTCTGTTACAGTAAAAACATTTATACCCTGACAGAACTGGTTTCCAGTCATTGTTCTTTAACCATGTTTCACAAACAATAACAACATCAATCTTGTGGGAACGTAGCAAATTTTCCAATAAAAAAAACTTTATTATTAATGCACCTAGCATTAACAACTATCAAAGATGCATCAAATGTTGCTATCTGTGGGCTGTTACATTTTCGACAGGGCTTTGCCTAGTATTTGTCAAATATTGCAAAGTATTTAAACTACCTGTTAGATGTTTCAGAAACAGCCTACTTTGACAAATAAAATATAAATAACTTTTAAATGAAATTACATAAAGGTAATGATCTTCTATTGTCCTTATATTAATTTCAGTTTACAAGTAATAGTCTCCCTGTTACTGTAATATTGCATTTTTTCCACTAGTGGGAGTAAAGTATAACTAAACTAGTATGAATCTAAATAGAAATACCATACTAAAACAAGCAATTTTATTTTTTTTTTATTCCTTTCCCTTTCTTTTCTGTCCTCACTCTTTCATTTTCAATAATATTTTAGTAACTCAGTAACTTTAATAGAATGAGTCTGGTTGGGCTGTTGGGAAATGTATGTGTGGAGAAGGGAATGTTAAATATTAAAAATTAAAACAGTAAAGCGTTTTAACACAGTATTCACATTTAGTGTTACTGACAGTGGGGATATAGTTAAAATGTGTGCAATGATGTGTTTTAATACCCTTTTCTATCTAGTGAACAGTCTAAGTATAGACAATTGTCAGATAATCTCCAGTTATGTAGGTGATTTTAATATCTACAATTTGTTCTTATCCGTTGTGACTGAAGAGTACATAAACCTATTTTCCAGTGGTTTTACTTTGCTATCACTAAAAGATTTCAGATTGCAGATGTTGTTATTGACCTGAAATTATATATGAGAAAATTGAACCTACGGATATTGTTGGGAAGTACTGATTCTATTCATCTTGGTTTATGTGTTCCTAGAACATACAACCTCCACCTTCACCCTATGGTTACAATATATGACAAAGTCTGTGAGATGGGAATAAGGCAAAGGTTATCCCAGCAAAGGACTGACATGGAATATAACATTTCCAAACAAGAACTGGAAAGTATCAGACTTTTAAATAGTAAAAATGTCCAGATTATGAAACAAGACATGGGTTGGAGGTAGTATTAATGGACAACATTCAATATGCTGGTAAAATGTATGACCTTTTTTGTGATGACTCTTACAGCCATGTTTCTAAAATGAGGTTAACATGGCATACAAAAAATGTATACATCACTGTATGACATGGTTATGCAGGGGCAAATGGATGAAGATGAATATAGTTTTCTTAGAATACAGGCTTCATTGATCCTCATAACTGTCAGAGTTCCAAGATCCAGAAGAATATCAACAAAGCTCCCATGCACCCTATTGTGGATGGAAGGTACTCGGTTACAGCTCTGATTACAACATTTTTGGATTTCTATTTGAAAGCAACATTACAAAGTGTACCACACTAGAAAAAGATTCTTGGGACTTTTTAGAGCTATGTAACAAGCTGGTACTACAATATGATGTTGTTTTCATTATGATTGATGTTAACAACCTTTATACCATTATTCTGCACTCAATAGGGTTGGCATGGTTTGGTGAATTTTTGGATGATTATTCGAATTTAGGACAAAAGAAAAATGTTGACGTGGTCCTACAGAACAATTTCACTCCATTTGAAAATCAATATTAAAAAAAAATAATAATAAAGGGATGGCTGGGGGGTCAGCCTGCAGGGACTTGTATGCTAATGCTGTCATGATCACATGGGAAAATAAATTTTTGTTTAATAGTTTATTCACTGACTTCTCTTTTACACACATTGTCAAGATGATATTTTTATCATTTGACTTGACTCAGAAAAAAAATCAAACAACTGATTTTTCTTAAGTTTACGTATCAAATCAGGAAGGATCAGATTTTGTATTTGGATGTTTGGTTGGAGAAAGAAACTAGTGCTTTGAGTCTCTCCTCCTCCATTTTTAGAAAACCTGCTTATTCAAAAATGGTCTTGCACTTTTCAAGTGCACACCCTTTCAAGCAGAAGAAATCAGTGGTCAAGTGGCAGCTAGTTCATGCCGCTCGTATGATAACTAAGACTGAGAATTTTCTACGGGAATCTTATAACTTGAAAATTATGTTTTTGAGAAAAGGTTATCCAGAGACACTTATCCAGAATATAATCTCAGAAGTGAAGACTAAAATCAATAATAACGTCTATGTCCCAGTTTTAGCTAACCCTATGTTAAACGGGAATGATAGTGTTGTACAAAATACCACCATTAGCCCCAGAGTAGCTGACCCCAATGGCCTTTTGTCATCATCCACTGAAACACATTTGAATTATAGGTGTTCCTTTTTCATTGTTTTTTCCATGGACTACAAAATCATCAAAAGTATATTGAAAAAGAACTGGGTTATAATAAAAGGATCATGAATGGGTAAAAAAAGTCTAGTTAACATCCTACAATTATTTATAGATGAGCCCAGACTTCAAATTTTTTTGAATTGAAAGAAAAATCCGGTAGTAATAACACCATGAAAAGAATGGCTAAGTGCAACATGTGTAATATGTGTAAATATGTACAAACTGACAGTGAGATCATCATAAATGAAAAAACTTTTAAATTAAAAGTTCAGCTAACTGTAATAGCAAGGGTGTAGTGTACATTGTTTTATGTGACTGCTGCCCTGCTTATTACATAGGGAAGATGGAATGTAGCTTGAAAGAAAGAATAAAAGAACACATATATGCTATTCCTAAGGGCAATATGGTTAATACCCTAGCAAGACATGTTATTGCTTTTCCTGGTCACTACTTTAGTTTTTCAGTGTTGGAGAGATTAGCTCCCAGTGTGAGAGGTGGGCAATTTGGGTTATATTTAAAAATGAAAGAATTATTTTGGGAGGTTTATTTTGATGCTGCAAAGTCTCCAGGTCTTAAAGATACATTATTTATTATTAGTTTTATCAAATTTAAATTGCATCAAAGGTGATAATGTTGTTTTTTTAAGTATGTGTTTTAGTTTTATTTTTGTGGTAATTTTGTTAATTGTTTTTTACAATATGTCTTTAAGATGATGTAGTTAATTAAGCAATCATATGATTTCTTATATTTAAAGGGAGAAATTTTTGGTGGCATTTTTTTTTTCTGAAGAAGTCTGGCATTGTTTTTAGGACGAAATGTGCTTAATAAAATTCTTGGTGTGAGCTTTTTCAGAGGTAACTGTTTCCATTTTTATGTGTGGATTAAATAGTTCTATGTTTTCCATTTCATTGATTTCATAAAGTTAATTAAAAAGCTTTATGATAACTCAATTTCTTTTGTCAAAATAGGGTCCTTTATATCTAGCCCCATTTGCTATATTAAAAGGTACCAAACATTGATGCCCTTTATCTCTCTTTGCTATTTGCTCTCATTATAGAGCTGTGTGCTATTTAAGATCTAACATAAACATATACGTTTCAAAACAAGTTAAGAATTTTAGAAGAAAATTAAACTTTTTGCTGACAACAATCTGCTCACTAGTGGTAATATTGAACTTTTGTTGGACCATATAGTTAGCTCTATGGACTCAAAAATATTTTAGGTTTGAAATTTAATCACAATACAACAAAAGCCTTGTTTATAAACAAAGGAATAACTGCTAAGTTAAACTCTTATAAAACAATTGACTGGGACAATTTACAGTTAAAATACTTAGGAATTACTATTGAAACTAAAAATAAAAATCAGTTTTAGTCAACTACCAAAACCTAATTGATACAACATCCAAATTAACAGACAACTGAAATAAATTATTTTTCACATTTGAGGATAGACTTATGTTTATCAAAATGATGATATTACCAAAAATCTTATTCTTTAGTTAGTTATTAATTCTTCCCCCTTCTAAAAGTTTAAAAAAATAAACTCTATGTTACTAAAGTTCTTATGGTGTGCCAAAAAAGCAAGAATCTCCTTAGACTGGCACATCAAAAGGGAGGCATTTGTTTCGCCACTATTGATTTATATTCTGATCAGTAATTATTAAAGTAATACTGTAGTGGCATCACTCCTCTTATGATTCTTGTTGAAAATCAATACATGAAAATATAGTAATAGATAATAACAAATGTATAAAAGAAACGTATACAAAGTTGGACATCTATACCCTTTTTGGGCTTTAAAAGATCATAAAATGAAAAACATAAGTTTACTCTCTACCCTTTCATAGTTCTATTAATGTTCAAGAGATTTATGAATTTGAATTATCTAATCAAAGATCTACAAATTATACTATTTCCTATAGTTTTCATAAATGGATGCTTAATATCTTTTAATACAAGGAAAATGTTTGACTTAAAGAATAGTAATTTAATTTATTGGCATCAATTTCTGAACGGGAATAAAATGCACTCAGCTGATTATCTAATTGCTAGATGCAGTCTGGAAAATAGTAGATGGTTAGATATACAAAAGGAATATATTAAAGACAAAAATTAAAATAGCTTTAGACATGCAAACTAAAACTATTAAAAAAATACAGGAATTCTTTCCTAATAAAAATAATAATTGATCTAAAGGCAAGTCATACTTGCCAATTATATACAAGATTATTAGAACTTATTTTGTTCCCTCAAATCGTCATACTGGAATTACTTGACAAAAATAAAGAAGAATTTTCTGAGAAAAGTAAAATAAATAAAAAAGAATTTTCTGAGAAAACTAAGAATCTAACCTTAAAATCTACAAGAAAATCAATGTCTTCTCTATACTGGAAGATTTATAAATGGAATTTTTTTACACATAGTTTTTCTACCACATCACAAAATTGCTGTTGTATATAAATCAGAAAAAAATGCTGGAGATGTAATGAAACCCTTGATCCAAATTGGGTTCATATGTTCATAGAATGTAAAATATAGTCATCTTTCTGGACTGATTTTAGAAGCTTTTGCCAAGCATTGTAGACAGATAATTGTACTAATACAGATTCCTTGATTTTGTTCAATGCCCCAATCCCAGACTTTATTCCACTATCACAAATGTCTCTTCTTTGACTGTCCTAGCTATTGTTAGGAAAGTTTTAACTAAAAACTGGAAATGCAAAACTACTCTCTCTTTTACTAGTGAATTTATCTGTCTAGTCAAATCCAGTTGTAAAATTTAATTATCGACCATAAAAATGAAAACTAGAAATTTAACTCATCAATACATAGCCTGGCAGAAATTTAATGATCTATTAGAAAAGTACTAATGGTTTTGTGTATACAATTCTTTATTACGGATGTTTGTATATAGGTGTGTTTTATTTTGTTTCAAATTGTTGAATTATTGTTGGACTATATAAAATCAAATAAAAAAAATAGTTTGTGCAATATAAAATGTTCCCTTTCCCTAATTTATTCAAGAAAAAATAACTGCCATCAGCCATACATAATGTCACCATTAAGAGGATGTGTATGCTGAAGGACTTTCATATTTTATTCTATCTGTAACTCTTATAGTTTTGTAATACTACTGGAGTACAATTAAAAGAGCATTCTCAGTCCAACCAGGAAAACTGCAGTTGCCAGAAGTGTGAAATTCTGCTCAGTCAAGAACTTAATGAGTTAAGTTTGTTACAGATTAAAACACACTTTGTAGGATGTTTTAGATCTTAGTGCAACCCTTGTAAAATCACTTTATTTACCAGTAACTATTAAATGTGTGATTACAACTTGTTTAAAGGGTTAACAAAAACACAAATCAACTCAGAATTCTAGAACACGCATACGTGTATACCAAAACTGAAGCAATAATTTACAACAGCCATAAAAAATTAAATAACGCTTTCCAATATGACAAAATTAAACAAAAAAGTATTTAAACAAATGACTACTAAAATTGGTTATACCTGATGCATTTCAAATAATGCAACATGCCAAAAAAATTATTAATTCACACCACATCTTTCAAATTTTAAGAATGACATGAACTACAAAATAAATTCTAAACCTACATCTGATAAAGGGTAGGAAATTTGATAGTTAAATTTAAGAACAAGGCTAAGCCCATCTGTCTGATCATTAACAAACTGTACACATTTACTGTCTTATAAAGTATATCTGAAATACCCAACTATCAAAACTTGTATTCAAAAATCGGATAGGTCCCCCGTAGTTAGAGTATTTTTAGCTTGTGTTGTTCCCAAAGTCCTGCATTTCTAAACATCTCAGCCTGAATGTCAGTGGACAGGAGTCGAATGCCTAGTAAAAGAGGTACTACAGAAGTAACATGCCTGACCTTTAATTTAATGTGATAAACTTATGCTTGCTGAAATAAACAGTTACCTCAGTACAATATAACCTTGCTCAGAATATTATACAGAAACTTATACTTGAAATATGCAAATGTCCCAAGTACAATATACTCTGCACAAAGCATTATATAGAGTACATGGACTGATATAACATTTCATACCAAGTTTTAAGAGATGAAAAGATACAGCTAATCTTGATTGAAAGTATCCAGAGAAAGAAACAAACAGGGACAAGACTGGCTAAAAAAATATTAACCCAGTCTTTTTCCTAAAATATATACTATTTCAAGATTTAGCAGGGAATAAAATTCAAACTGCAAGTAACTACCTTCAGTCCCATCTCATTTATTGCGAATTGCAAAAACATAAAATTTTTAGAGTCTCAGTAAGGTAAACTTGTTAATACAAAATTGCAGTGGTCATCACACAACAAATGTAAAATAAATTTCTATTAACTAAAGAGACACAAAGTATTTTCCAGACTGTCTCACATACAAGCTTCAAAACAGGACACAACTTACCTGCTTTGTGACCTCTTACAAGACTAATTTACTTTTGTCTCTGCAGTCAAGGATAGTAACCACTCAAGGCAGAATTCACACCAGCAAATGTAGCCTGATAAATTCATTAAATCAAAATAAAAATGTAACAGTGCTGGCAGTCACTAAGGAGGAAGAACTGTACAGTCTTATCAAAGCTACAGGTAAGTTGGTTCTGCACTTCAACAAAACACCAAAAACAAATTTCTCAAGAAAAAGATGAAATGTCCGGGACAGGAATAACACTGCTTCATTCCTTTTATCAAATATAAGATGGCACTCAAATATGGAGCAGCTTTGGGAGCTATAGAGGGTGATCAGAGGATCCCGATCAGATAGATACAGTAGGCTCCTCACTCCAAGGCATGCAGCAAAAAGTAGCATCTCACAAGAACAATGATTTTATGACTGTAGGCCAGGGAGACGAGTTGAACAATTTACCCTGACAAGTATAGGGTGCCAACTTGAATAAAATAAACTAAAACTGTGACAGTTTGGGCAGTAAATAAAAGTAGAGCAACAAAAACTGGTCACAGAACAGCAACATCTGCACTCAAACAAGAGATATAGCAGAATATACCTCCCTTATACAAGTTTCTTAAAACTTGTCCTCTCCAGTACCTAGTCCTTGTTCCTAGAAATCCTGCCTGATGTCCCTCAGGAATTTGAATCTGATTCTCCCCGTCATCCTTTATGATTTGCCTTAAATCAAAGGCATGCAAAACCACTCCACACAAATGGCATTGTCATCTGGGAATCTGGCATTTAACCCAGACAATATATAACTGTCAGTCCTGTGAGTCTCTGGAATTCACCTTTAATCTCAACAAATCTAATGCCATGGTCTTTGCTACCCATAGCTCTGCTCTTACCACAATATCAGTAAACTATCTGGCACTAATAGTAGTACATTGAAAGATGTAGATTCTATGAAATACATTGGGATCTGATTTGATGCATTATTTAATTTAGGTACGTCAGTGGAGAGTACTTCCTTCCTCTACAATGGCAAATGTGTAAACATCCTGATAACAAAATAGTATAAGAAGTTCTACCTATCCTTGAATACTTTCTCCCCAGTACTGGTAAAATCTCTCCCCAATACCTTCTAAAGCCTTCAAAACCTAAACTGGATTTGCCATATTATGTCTAGAGCAAGCATCAGGAGGTCACTTTTAATCAGGTAAGTTGGTTCCAATCTCCCAAATAACTTTCCTTACAGGCATACTTCTTGAAGCAGCATGAAGCCTATCAGAAACTAACATTATTCAAAATGTACTCCAGGACACTGACATATTAACTCCTTCACTCTGTGTGGCCATACCACATTAACCTCTTACATGTACAACCAAACATTCTACCGACTTGGTTCCGGCATCAGGAGCTCACTCCCAGAGACAGCTGCCAACTTTGTAATCTTGGCTTATTAGTCAGCTTAAGCCATACTTAATGTACAATTCTGAGTGTATATATACTGGCTATGTATATTTGGCATTAAGATCACATATGCTGACATCTTCTCTTTGCAGGATTTAATTTCTATGAACACATTTCTCATGAAAAGTACAAATTTTGTCCCCAAACATCTGTCAGGTTTCTGCCATACATTGATCTTTGTACTAATGCACATTTTTATTGTTTTTTTTTCTGTTTTACATCTTAGCTTTTCAGTTCTGTTAGTGCATTGAGGTAGTTACTGAACAGGCTTATGTGACCCAGTTCATCCTATTTGGTAAATACAAATAAAATGAGACAATTTTTTTTATGTCCCAAGCCTGGATACAAATCTCACAGTACAATTTACCTTAGTACATGATAACAACTTCAGTGAATTAAAAAATGTCAGTGTTCACATTTATTATAGAGTTGAGTTGCTGAGCGTGGTCAAACACCTACATGATTCATTGCATTCCATCAAGACATACCAGAAAACATACATTCTCAAAAACAATATCCTGAAATAAATCACTCACTAAATCATTCATCCCAAAAAGTGTAACATGATAAGTTCAGTAATAAAGTAACAGTTTGGGCAGTCATTAAGAGGTAGAGCTGCAGAATCATGTTGAACAACTACATCTGGCTCTGTACCCAACAAGACACTAAATTACAGCTTCTAACAAAAACAATGTATTTTTACCCCCAAAGTCTGGAATAAAAGACTCACTCAAACACAGTTCAGCCCAGCAAATGCAGGATGTCAGCTTCAATAAAAAGTTAACAGTTTCTGTAGCTGCTAAGTATGTAGGATTGCAGAGCCTAGTCATACAACTACAGACTTTGCAATCAATCAAAACTTCTACCACAAATCAGCTTCTCACATAACAATGTGTGTATTTCCCTGGGCTAGAAATATAATCAGTCCCTGGCAATTCACTCCCAAAAAAACAGCAGGATGACAAACTTGTTAAAATGTAACTTTTTTGCAGTCACAAATGGAGTATAGTTGCAGAGGTTGGACTAAACAATTTCAGTAGACTGTATACTCCAGACATACTGCAAAATGCGACCTCTCACAATAGCAATGTATTTTATGTTCTTTGGCTAGTGATAGAAATTGCTTTGCTCACTTTATAATTCACCCCAGCAATGCAGGGTGGCAAATTCAATAAGAACTTAACAACTTTAACAGTGGTTAAGGAAGAAGTACTACAGTGCCTAATGAAATAGATGCCCCAAGCTCTGCACTCAAGACAAACAAAATCTGTTAGGCTAGGGACTTTACCCTGCAAGACATGTAGCATGTGCAGAAATATAAAGAACGATTCTTCTTCTTTTATGCACCCTGTAACTAAACGAACATACAATTTTGACTTCTTTGCTGACTGAAAAATAAAACTTTAATGTATCTAGCAGTTTTTATGTTGTTAAAACTAATTGTACATTGCATGAATGCATGAATGCATAAAGGGATATCTATACAACATTAGAAGGGGTGATATTAGAAATGCCTTGTCTAAGCATGTTTGTGCTACTAATGATGAGCATGTCCAAATTCTTGGTTTTGCAAATGTATAATGTGAGTGTTAGAGGTGGTGATGTTGAGACGTATACTGAATGTTTAGAATTTAATTGTATCCTTGAATTGCAAGTGAACAAAGGCAAAGGCTTGAATGAAAATGTTCCTTTAAGACCAGTTCTCAAATCATATGATTTAACTTGCTAGAATTTCAAAGTATTTAAGCACTGTAACTGTGTTTCAATAAGGTCTGATGAAGCGCCAGTAATATGGTGTGAAACAGCTTACCCTTCTTTGTGTATTGTATTTTAATAAATCAAAATTTTATAGTTTTAAGCCGTAATAGCTGGCTTTTTTTCATATTTTATCTTCAATAAAAAGTTAACAGTTTCTGCAGCTGAAATGTCCCTGTTGTAAGGTATACATAGGGGAAAGTAAAGAAGTTTCAAACAAAGGTTGAAGGAACATGTTAGGGATGTTAAGAAGGGCAAAGAAGAAAGGCCTGTTGCATTATATTTTAAAGAATGTCACTGGAAATATACAAGGCTTGCAAGCTACAATTTTGGGGCAAGTACAACAAATGTATGACTTTGATATTAAAAGACAACTTTGGAAGTTAGAATCTATTTTAATTCTGAAGTTTCCGTATGGAATGAATCAAGAATGTAATTGAAAATGTTGTTTTAATTAATTTAAGTCTATGATTGGGTAACTGTTTGTATTCATGCTATTTAAAGATGGAATATGTGAAGTAGTGATATATTCTGTAAAGGCTGAAGAGCCGAGGCACTAGAGGAGTCTGCATTTTATGCTTTGTGTTTGCTGCGAACCAGATTTTATTGGATCCAGTGTGTGTTTATTTTACATGTTTTGAGGGACTACATTGTGGATCTACTACTGGAGTGGACTATAATTTTGATAAAATATAAAGTTAATCACTGGCTTCTTTCCTTGTGTGGTGGTGAGCTGTTCTGTTTCCAGTTCGTGGTGAAGTGGTGAGTTTCTGCAGTTGCTAAGTAGGTAAAATTGCAGAGTCCAGTCATACAGCTACAGAATTTGCACTCAATCAAAACTTCTACCAAAAATGAACTTCTCACATAACAGTGTGTCTATTTCCCTAGGCTAGAAATACAATCAGTTCCTGGACAACTGACCCCAAAAAATAGCAGGATGACAAACTTGTTAAAATTTAACTTTTTTCAGTCACTAATGCAGAGGCTGGATTAACAGATTTCAGTAGGCTGTATACTCAAGACATACAGCAAAATGCAACCTCTCACAAGAGCAATGTATTTATGTCCTTTGTCTTGTTGTTGCGTCTTTCAGCTTTTCCCGGTTAGGGGTCGCCAAAGCGGAACTCCGGTCCACTAATGATTGGCAGTAGATTTTTACGTGCCGAGTTGCCAGCCCTGATGCACAACCTTCAATGAAGGTACACCCATTCACGCATATCTCCACGCAGAAGACGCTCTGGCTAGTGATAGGAATTGCTTAGCTCACTGAACAATTCACCCTAGCAATGCAGGGTGGCAAATACAATAAAATTTAACAGCTTTAACAGTGGTTAGTAAAGGACTGCAGTGCAAAATCAAATGGCTGTACCAAGCTGTGCACTGAAGACAAACAGCAACAAGCAGCTTCTCACACATGCAATATGATAAATTCAACAGGTACTGCATGTCAACAAAAACAAAGCACACTTCATCCTTGTAAGCTGAGGATGACAAATTCATTAAAAATGTAATAGCCATTTCATTATTTAGAGAGGTAGATTTGCACAGCCTTTAACTACAGCTACTTCCTACATTAATGGGTCAATTTATAAAATGTATTGAGGGTCTGGCTTAACTTTATCAGGAAAAGACTGCCTCCTTCTAAAAATGCAACAGAATTAGCAATCTGCTAACAAAACAGAATATTGGCAAATGAGCCCTTCAAACTATTATTGAATACGCCCTCAACATTGTTGATGCATCCTCTCCTAGAAACTTTCAATGTCTTAGAAATAAGAAAAAAAAAGTTTTTTTCCATTTTCTACCTGGAGCAGGAGCCAGGCTTTACCATTATCTGCTAATAAATCAGGTTCATAAGCATATATTAACAAGGTCTTTGCTCATCAGAGACTATCTTAAATCAAAACATACTTCAGGATATTTAGATCTACAGGCCCCTCTACTTTGTCACCTATTATTGCACATTAATCTGTTGTCTATGTGATGAGATATTTCACCTTGACTCACTCTCACATAAATGTTATTAATCTGATGATTTATTGTATTTTAAAATACACACACACACACACACACACACACACACACACACACACACACACACACACACACACACACACACACACACACACACACACACACACACACACACACAATGCAGATGACATTGTCATCTGTGATTATCATTTTAAATATCTATATATATATATATATATATATATATATTTATAATATAAATATGTTTCAGCCCTATGGATCTAAGGGGCTTTCAAGCATCTCAACAAAACTAATGCCATAATGTTAATATAAATGCCACAGCATTAATATGCTAGCAAAACAGGACAGGCTCACTACTGACAGCAATTCTTTCTATCACTGAACATTCCAAAATCTTCACACAATACAAAACTGCATTTTCTGTTTGATGGTTGGAACAGATGGTAGGCTTTGCCACTGAAGCTAAAGACTCATCTTTGTCAAGTAGTTCTCCAGCTGCTCAAATCCTAGCTGTCTCTTCAAATCACTGCTATTCCACAATACTGTGTCTTTGTAACCAATCTTAGCCTCTTCATGTGAACTCTCACCAGTGCCATCTACTATCTTCTTACTCCCAAATCTTAACTTACATTATCGGATCTTGCAGAATTATACTGTACAATATTACTACCATATAAATAGTTGTGTTAAGTTTCTACTGTATACTGGTCTTTGTAAATTAAAATGTATAGCTCTGTGTACCTTTGTTTTCTCCTGTCACATAAATTTAGATTTTCACTTTGATTATTTAACTAAGTTAGGACTAAAAAGGGACCAGTTTTATCCAGTTCACTTATCTGTTAAAAAAAACTAAAAACACAGAGCCATGCTTGTTTGTGAAATACTAGTTAGTGACATTTAAGTTGTTGATAACTTTAATCTTTATCCATGATAATACAACTTTGTACATAGGTTAGGGACAGGAATCACATACTGTACAAATTAAATGGAATATTTAGAATAATAAATTCATTAAAAATGTAACAGTTTTGACAGTTAAGCAATTACAGCTGCAGGACCTGATAAAACTGCTACTACTGACTCTGCACTCCACCAAGATACAAAACAGTTACCTCTCACACAAAATATGTACTTGCATTACAAAATAGTTAGATGACAAATTCAATACAGTGAAAAAACAAGCACCATTATCCACTGTGTCAGTTACCAAGGAGGTGTGGTCTCAGAGCTGGGTTATACAGCTACATCAGTTTCTAGACTCCACCAGAGAGCACAGCAGCAATGCAACTCTCACATGAATGGTGCATTTAAAGCCAGGGCCAAGAATAAGAGCACTCACTGCAAAATTTATCTCAGCAAGTGCTGGTTGGTAAATTCAGTAACAATGTAACAGTTCTTGTTTTTTTTTTTTACTCAAATGATTTTTATTTTGATGACATAACACAATAATTTAATACATTCATAACATTCAATAACTATTTACAGTATTTACATTCAGCCTGACATAAAGGATTCAGATAAAAACATTTCTAATTTAATAAACCAAATATCTCTCTATGTGTTTTATCAGGAAAATCCCTTGTAAATGGTATTAAAAATCTATGCCACCATTTTATATCTAAATTTGTGTTAATTAATTTTCTAAACACATCAAAATATTGTTTATTAGTGTTAGTTTAGTTAATTTTGTTGTACTATACTATAAATTTAATAAGCCAAATGACAAAACTCAAGCGTTAGCAGGTGCTGTTGCTCCAAAGATATAGTCCAACGAAAACACTGTGAGACAAGTGAATAAAAATAAAGCCACTGTTTATTCCAAAAATTACTGCTTCATCAGATCTAAGACAATCAAACAGAATATACGTCCCCTTAAATACTATAAAAATTAGTCAGCAATTAAGCAAGCTATTTAAAACTCATTAACATTTCAAAGGGAAATGCTCTCATTAACTTTTCTAAATAAAGAGATCTTTAAACATAGTATACATATGTGCAATCCTCATAAAATGTATATATTTATCTAACATGAATAATGAAATAAAAATCTGCTGGAGAACTTTAAAACAGTATTTCTGAAATAAAAATATATATATTAAAATATATGCAAACTAAATAAGTCATATTAAAGACTAGTGTTCAGAATGTACATAGAATAAAGGATGATATAAAAAATTCTAAAACACATATGTAGACTACACACACGAAACAAAAAACAAATATTCATGAACTAAATCACTAAATGACTAAATTGTGTTGTATAAAGTGAATAAGATGATAGTATGGGGGAAAATAATTAACTATCCTATACTGTCCATTTATTTTACATTTAACCTGAAACAAGACAGGATTTATTGATACTATAAATTTAAACTCAAATAGTGCCATATCTTATCTTTGTCAGTTACCAAGGCATTCTTTGATAAATAATTTTCATTCATTAGTATAATGAAGTGTAACTGTTTCCAATTGGAAAAGTATCTAGGATTTATCCTATTCATCACTATTTTACTTATAGATGCCCTTATATAAGTTTCAGTCTCTGAGAATTTTAACCCCACTTGTTCCCATTTTCTGATATGATGGGAATATGCCACTTTATTTCTTTTGGGGTACCATAGGAATTTCATCAGAGATGAAGTGATTTCTTTAAGGATTTTCTTTCCTGGTGGCAGTATAAGGGCTTGTGCTATATATAATATTTTTGGTAACAAAACCATTTTTATCAGATGTAACCTATCATCAAATGTTATAAACAAATTATTCCATTTGCTTATCAATGTCTTGATTAAGTCTATGGCTTTAGCATAGTTAAGCTGCAAGGTTTCCTCTATATTCTTGCCTAGGACTATTCCTAAGTAGTCTAGAGTTGAAACTTGGTTTCCAATAATATGATTAACTGGAACCTGTATGTTCTTTTTTTATTTAATAGTAAATATTTTGATTTAGATTTATTGAAGGAGAGTGCTTTGATTTTTTGGAAATTTGTTGTTACTATATCCACTTCACCTAAGACTTCCTTAGAGTTGGGTAAGGTAAGTAAGACATCATCAGCAAACATCATTATTTTAGAAATATGTTGGTCATATATATTTATACCTCTTATCTTTGGATTATTACATATTAAATGGCAAGTATTTCTATGGCCGAGCAAATAGGATAGGGGACATGGGACATCCTTGTCTAGTATGTCTAGTGATTTGGATGGCTTTGGAAGTAAAGGGACCTAATTTGACATGTGCTAAATTAATTTCATAAATTTTTCTTTATCATTGTTATAAAAAAGGGGGAAATAAAATAATCGTAAGACTTTAAATAAAGAACCCCAATTTAAGGAGTCAAAGGCCTTTTGAATATCTAGACCTATTATCAATGCTTCATGGTTTTTCTCTATTGAGGTAATCTATCAGAGTTAATACTCTTTTAATATTATCTTGTATATGCCTGTTATGTATGAAACCAGTTTGGTCTTCATTAATTATTTTAGATATGGGTATTTTCAATCTATTGACCATAATTGACATAAATAGTTTATAATCATTATTCAACAAAGAAATTGGTCTATATGAGTTGCAATGATTAGGGTAATTTTTCTCTTTTAATATAGGGGAAATTAAAGAATATCTCCAAGAAGGAGGAATATTTGCTAATGTTTGAACTTCAAGAAAAGTTTTATATAGGAGAGAGATTATAGAAGAAGGAAACAATCTATACATTTCAATAATTAAGCCATCTATTCCAGGTGCTTTATTAGACTTACTTCCTTTAATCCCATCTATAATTTCCTTTTGAGAAAATTTTTTTTGTCGATCTAACTTAAGTTCCTCAGGAATTCTTGTTATGTTGGGAACTATATTCTCTAACTTCTCACATTCATTTGTACTCATTTTATCTTTATGATGCTGTGTATAATGATACTTAAAAGCCTCCAGAATGTCCCCTATGTCCGAGAACTTTTTCCTTTTCCCTTCATGAAAGATACTATCAATGTTATTAATTTTTTATTGTATCTTAACTTTCATATGTTATGAAGATGCTTAGGAGAGGTAACATAAGAATTTAATTTCAGTTTTTCCATAGCTAAATTAGTTTGATGTGATAATATTTCATTGTATTTCTTATTTGCTTCTTCTATTTTCTTCTTATCTGTAGCAATGTTTTATTATTTTTAAGAGATAAGATTTGATATTGGAGTTGCTGTAACTCTGAGTCCCATTCCTTAATTTTATTTTTGTACCAGCTAATGGTTTTACCATATAGATATGCCTTAATAGAATCCCAAACCATAATTGTGTTTGCTTCAGGTTTATAATTAATCTCTAAGAAAAGCTAAAGTTCAGAAGTTATCCAAGATTTAACGTCTTTATTTTTTTGTGATATATGAAGGAATCCTTGAAGTAATAGCTAACTGATTGAATTCCAGGTATATTGTTAACAGGGAATTATGATCTGAAAAGGGACAAGGTTGTATTGACAAATTCAAGATTTTAGAATAAAGATCTTGTGATATATAAATTTTATCTATTCTAATTTGAGTACCATGTTTATAGTCCTGGTGTGAGAATAGTAAATAATTTGGTCGCAAAGCATTAAATGCATCTTTTAATTTAAACATTTCTCTCCATTTTGTTAACTGTTTGGCTGAGGAAAATAGTCTCGGAGATTTCCTATTGTAGTTTCTGTAATATCTGTGATACAATTGAAATCACCTCCTAGTGTAATATTACCTTTAGAAGCAGTTGTAATAAAGTCTAAGTGTTAATTAGCTAGTCCAACCCCCATACCCAGGATTCAGTATAAATTAACCATGGTCCAAATTCTATTATTAAACTTAAGTATAACTAAGGCCATGAGTCCATCATTATCTACATGTTTGTAAATGATTTGGGGGATTTAAGAAAGACTTTTTGTATAGAATTGTTACTCCTCTGGTCTTATTTTTATAAAAAAAGGTTGAGTAAGTATTGTGTATTCCTTAAGGTCCCACATAAATGTGTCATTTATTTTAAAGTGTGTCTCTTGGAGAAAAACTACGTGAGCCTTGTTTAGTTTAAGATACCTTAGTAGGTTGGCTCTCTTCTATGGGCTGTTTAAGCCATTAGTATTTAAGGATATCAAAGTTAAATCCATGTCAGAATTCTTTAAAGATAGCAAATAATAAAGGAACTTGTATTAATTGAATACTGTATACATAATACTCTTCCTGAATAGACAATAGAATATCAGGTGTTGTATTTCTATTTATCTCAATACAAATAACTTTCCCCATGAAAGATAAAAGTAAAACAATTGTGTCAGGCATTTCAAAACTAGTAAAACAGTTAAATAACAAAAAATCAGCATATCTCACTCCGATATAAACTTTAATACACCCTATAATTGGAATGAGATACATTCCTAGTCTAGCCAACAAAACTAAATCTGCTACAATACCTATCCCAACCATCTACCTCTGCTGGTTCAAGCCAATGAAAACAAAGTAAAAATGAAGAATATATTATAAATTAAGAGAAAAATAGTAGTGATAAACAGCTAATCAGATATTGATTCCAGTTAGGTTTTAGGGATGAGTTACATACACTATTATTAGGTTTTAGAGATGAGTTACATACACTATTATTAGAAGCATTAATCATTTATACAGTAATTATTCACTAAGGAAGCAAGAGACATATTAGGATATATATAATCTGAATTTAGTGTTTAATAGACTAAGGAAACATTAGCTTTATTAAAAATCTAAATGATTACTCAAAATACCTAAGCATGTCATATGTATTAGTTCTAATAAAACTTCAAAATGGCAGAACAAATCAAATAATCATTTAGCATTTGTATTTACTTGCCCTATGATTAAATCTTATTATGACGAATTCCCACTAAATAAAAACTTCATGAGAATTGTTTGTTAGCACATAGTGAGTGTGTCTCATTCCCAGAAGATGTTATGGAGTATTTCTAAAAATCTATGTTAAGACATATTTGTCCTTAATTAACTCCTAAACCTTTGGAATAGCAGATGTTTAAATAACTGACTAAAATCAATAATAATTAACTGGCATCAGTTAAAATGACAAAAAATAATAAAAAACATTATTTATATAAAACTTACTATGGACAAAAGGTCTTAAAAGTGAATGACTCAAAGACAAAATTAAGATAGAGATAGCTATAAATATCTACCATAGTAATAGGGTAATACTGAAACTCATAACTTGTTTGTTATCACAAGTCATAGATATTACTGAGCTCTTTCCCTGTCATAAAGTGCTAATATACTAAAAAACATGACTTTATAATAACTGAAAACATGACATCTGAAATATAACTAATATCTAGGATACAATAAGGAAATCAACATATTAAATACAAAGAAATTATAATTCAATTAAAATTATTCATACATATATTTGCTAGGATTTATTATGGTGTTTGACTATCCTTACAGTTATTACCATTAGTCATAAGCATTTCCTGTAGATGTATAAGCCTATACTAAACACTTGCTAACCGCATAGGAAAGTTATTTATAAAGATCTATTTATAAAAAACTCCAGTATATTCACTAGAAATAGTGTCTATAATTAACTGTTTACAAGAAAAAATAACATTTCTGTATATATTTGATCACAAAATATAGTCACTATTATAAAAGGGAACCGTGAATATGTTTGCAGACAGTGTAGCTCATAATTCTTGTAAAAGAAGCCTACTATGCTATATTAACCAATCAGAGACTTGACATTCACAATTATGCTTGCCTATACACATTAGATATAATGCAATCTGATCTGCACGCATAGAATGCATGATGCATGAGCTAAGTAAGAAAGCTTCACTTCTTAGATTTCAAACTGACACTTTCCCGCCCAGCACACTACACAGTACAGTTTCCTGACCTCACTTTAACTGTATCACAAAGTCTGCTTATTTGCAGTAACAAATGCAAAGTTTAACTGTCAGATACTTCCAAACAGTAAAATAACATTCAATGCTAATGAGAGAGAAAACAGCACTTTAACATGAAACTCTACAGGAAACATAACTTGCAACGATTTAAAAACCTTGTGCCATAAAACATACAAGGATATAACTGTCAGAGAGACACAATTTATGTCAAAAGCCGGTAAACAGCTTTTTGTTCACACAGGTACCAATATGTATTCTGAAACAATCAGAAGTTATAAATATTAAAAAAACTAGGTAATATATAGTAAATCATAGATATGCCCTGTCATCCCATGTATCCAAAACAGTTTTGATAAATTAATCTAAGCAGTGACTATTCCTGTGTAATAAGAACATTTAGCAGGGCAAAGAGCTATATATTATTTGAAATAAAGCATGTCATCTAAAGGTCATAAAAGCAAAGATAGCTTATTGTTCAGTTATATCACTCAATAAACCAGTGATATTATACTAATATACTAAAAGCATAAACAGTTATTTAATTTGTATATGAACAAAAAATATATAGAAATAAAAAAGCAAAAAGAGAAAGAAAAGCAATAAAAAAAGTGTCATGACATACCTTACTTGAAGATTTAGCAAGTATAAAGCAAATTAAAGTCCAGTTGCAGTAGACTCAAGAGATTTAGTGGGAACAGCAATCTTTGACTCAGTTTTTTGTTTTTTTCTTTTTAACATCAGTCCAAGAAGATTTATCAGTAACTCTCTTCAGAGATGCAGATGCCCATTCCATATCTTCAGGTAAGGGAATAATGTTATTGTTTTTAATAAAGGCAATGGCTTCCTCTAGGGCATTAAATGATCTCATTTCATTCTGATACAGAATTTTTATTCTGGCAGGAAAAACAAGCTGAGTTTTTATGTTATTCCGCTTTAACAGTTTTATTAATGGCAAAGCTTTCTTCCTCTGTTCCAGTCATTATCAAACCTAATTGGGTTTTGATTACATTTTAATGGATGTTTCCTCCAGGCAGCTTTTAGAACAAACTCCTTGTCCAAATAAATAATGACTATTGATCTTGGAGGAGTAGAGGAGATGTTGACACTGGCTTTCCTAAAGCTCTATGAGCCCTTCAATACCAAAGGACAGACCCTGCTTTCAGGGGTGTAGCTAGGATTTTCAAATTTGTACTGACAGCTCTCAAATTGCTACCCCCCTCCCCAGCCAAGCTACGGTCATTCTCGTAATTCACGGTTTGCTCTTTTAGTGTCGATGAAGAGGCATTCGCTGTAATGCCTCTTCAGTAATATAATATAAATTCACTCAAACTCGGTTCCTTGAATTGAAAATTAACCTGAAATGTCAGTTCTTTGAAAAATGCAGCATGGTAGTTGGGGTAGAGACTTTATGCTTTTGTTTTCTGTAACTAAGGTACAGGTTTTGAGCTTGAGTAAATTACTAACCACCTGCTACCACTAACTAGGATGTTTCATTCACACACACACCCTACCTACCTCTTAGTGCAAGAAATATGGACAAAGCCTAAAATAAACAGGGACAGATATTAAATAATGTTCTCGTGAACTTAGAAAGTTGCTAGAATAACAGGATTTGTGCTAGTATGAATTTTTCTAAAGGACATGAAGTCTGAAGCTCAAATGTCTGTCATTATTTAGCAACTTCAGCCTTCAATGATTTTCTAGAAAATCACAAAATTTATGAGGAACAGACAAAAAATATGGGGCAAAAATCAGGACATTCTGCAAAATGTGGACAGTTGAGAGGTATGCTACCTACCACACACACACACACACACACACACACACACACACACACACAGCCTCTCAACCTCTTACAGCAACAAACTCATAAATAAAACTGAGGCAAAGGCCCAAAATAAGGACATTTTTAAATATGGCTCTTATAAACTTAGAAAGATAATAGAATAGTAGTAGGTCTTGCATCAGTGCAATTTTCTGAAAGGTATGAAATCTGAAACTGAAATGTCTGCATTATTTTCTAACTTCAGTCTTTAACAATTTGCCACTAATTTGCCAGAAAACTGCAATTTTATGAAAAACGGACCAAAAATGTGATGCAAAAATATAAAATTGCCAGACAATACAGCTGGGAACCTGTCAAAGGAGGGACGCCATTTTAATATGAGCACAGTTAACTTAGAGCAGCTGACAAAATTAGAGAATCTACATGCATTTCTGAAATAAAAGTAATGTATAACTCTGATCATTACAGTTATTTATAAAAGTAAAGTAAACCCTCTATGTTTTCTTCCAAAATTGCTATTTTGTGGAGGGATCATTAGGGGAAGAGCAACATTTTGAGCCAAAATCAGGGACAGTTGAGGTTTGGCTATGCCTAATTCTATAAAGCAATTTATTTGCATGTACCTTTCAACCTGTTAATGCAATAAATCTGGACAAGGCCAAATATATTGAGGGAACATATAAACAGTACTAAAAATTGCTCTTGTATAAACTGGGACAGTTGATAGAACAGGTCTTATTTTAGCATGCATTTTTCTGAAGGTTATAAAGTCTGAAACTAGTGTGTCATTATTTAGTGACTTAATTCCTAAATCATTTGCCAGAAAACCACAAACTGAGGAACAAACCAAAAATAAGAAGCAAAAAATCTATTCATTCTTTGAAAATCTGGACAGTTGGGAGGTATAGTTCAGCTGGGGCTGTCTAAGTTTGCCACCCTTCCCCCTCACAAAACCATGGTCGAATGGAGCCTCCCCCTGCAGCCATTCCAATGATCCATTACTTTGCTATTTCACTCCATTTACCATAAACACTAATGTACATACTGATTTACTTCTATGATGATTTGAACTTCATTTGAAAGTTTTATTTTGCATTTTACAGCACAAACACTAAGACATCTGCTAAACAAACTTGGCATTAAAACTTCTCTGCCCTTGAAACTCACATTCACTGAAACAACATTAAAACCCACATTCAAAGAAAAATACATTTTACCCGTGGCAGATAAGAATTAATTCTGGGCTGCTTTTAAATCATAGGCCCCTTGCATATGAAACATGCATGTGCTCTTTGATACACCTTCCTATTGCTTTGAACATTTTTCCAGTAAACAATGAAACAAAACTGCCCAATTCAGAACATTTCCATCATAAAAGTCTAGTCAAACTTTTACAGTCCACCATTATCAGTAAATAATATGCACAATCTCTGGAGTAGTAAAAAGTAATCTAAATAATTCCACGTTAAATAAATCTAACTAATGAAGAGGTTGCTGCTAGCAATCACCTTTATATTTCATGACTTCACGAAAAATAAAGTGTCTGATGCCCCTGAGGAATAAATTGCCTAAATTACATTAATAATAAGCTAGTAATATTGCAATAGGAAATGGATGGCAAACTGATAACAGGATCATAGTTAGTGTCTTAACTTTCAGTACAGCAGCATTCACCCCTTATGGGAGTAGAACCAACAACCTTCTGCATTAAAAGCAAGTACACAACATTTTGTGCTACTAGCAATGTGAGCAGACTTAGCATAATCAGCACTAAACTTCTCTTCCCTGCAGCTCTCAGCTCCTTGTAAAATCTACAATACTCAACTACATCTCAACTTCGCAGCACAAGAAGTCTGGAAAAAGCCAAATTTCTTGGGGTGGGTCAAAAGGGCAAAAAACAGGAACACATTAAACATTGCTTGTATAATCTTGGAAAGCTGCTAGAATAAAATGCTGTGTTACCATCATACATTTTACTGCCAAGGTCACTGTGCAAAATAGTCAGAACAACATAGTTTTCTGGATTTTTTGTGGCAAATCAGTGGGGACTGAATTCAATAAATAAAGGCAGGCATTTGAGTTTCAAACTTCATATCCTTCAGAAAATGCAAGATAAAACAAGACCTTTTTATTCTAGCAGCTTTCTAAGTGCATAACAGCAATATTTAAATGTTTTCCTTATTTTTGGGCTTTGACCCCCCCCCCCGACTATTTTTGGCTTTGTCCAGATTTTTGGGCTAAGAGGTTGGGAGCTATGCTCTGGGAACATTTATACAGTTTTCATTATTTATTATTGTTATTAACTATGTAAAACAAAAACTCTGAGAGCTGTCAAGAACACAGATTTTGAACCTAATCTATGTCGTCATTCAAAACATAATATAAATCCAGTAGCACATCAGTACAACTATGCAGTACACTATAAAACAAACAGCTGTGAACAAGACTGAAATTAGCAATAATCTGTGCATTTTGCAGATTATACAGCAATCAGGAGAGGGTAATATTTACTCAGATTATGCCTCTGAATGATTCATTACTAAATGGTTATGTTACCAGTTCTAAATAAAGTTATTTTTGTCTGGGTTTTATCTGTAACTGACTGCTATAACACTTAACATGAGTAAAAATAATGGGATTAAATTGCTGGAATTGTGAGTTATGAATTTAAGTATTTAGACTGTACACACCTCCAAAGCTATAGACATTTTGTTCAAATTTTTAAGCATAATCATCACACATTATATCTTTATGAATTATACTTATGAAAATCTCTTTCCCAAAGAAAATTTCAAATAGTTGCACAGACAATACATTTCTATACTGAACTGTGCAATATCTGAATAGCTCATATGGCTGAAATCAATGGAGTATGTACTAAAAACTTTATGTAAAATTGTGATGTTAGGCATCTGCCAGAATTCTTCCCAACTCTTCTGTAAGTAGGAAAGTTAACTGAAATATTGTATGATTCACTAGTTTGTGGATTGTTGTGAAAGAATGATGGTGCTGATGATGATGATGGTAGAGCTTTGTAAGGAAGATATAGTTTAGAGAGGAGTGAGATGGTAGGTGTACAATCAGCTAGCCTGATGATGGTGGGATTACAGCTAATCATTGACAACTTTGTTTAAGGAATAACAAATGTATAAGAAACTGATGTACATTCACTGGCAGCTTGGGATACTGCAAGTGCCATAATGTGAAGAAAAGAGGTCAATGGGGAATCGGACATCCCTCAATAGTGGCTCAATATAGAAAGGTACTGGATGATGAAAATGCAAAAAGGGAAAACAGTTCTGCCACCAAAGCAGTACAAATAACCACCCACAAATCTTAGCACACCAATGTATGAGCAGCAAGCAATTAAGGATGACAAATAAGGTGAAAATCCGCTTAATAAACATGAACGCTCAACAAACAATCCACGTTTTCGTCCTGAATAAACGGACTTCATCAGATAAAAAAACATACTCATAAGCCATAGTTTAAGTACATTTTCAAAACATTTACACACACACACACACACACACACACACACACACACACACACACACACACACTACTCACCAGCCCCTTGGTTCTAAATAAAGTCATTGACGTGACTGAGACCAACAAATCCTCCTGCTTTAAGTCCTTCAAATACTCCCGCTTCGACCAACATAACGCTTGCATCCTAAACCGCATTTTGAACTGACGCGCGGTGAGCTCCATTCCGACTGGCTGCCCTGATGTGCTGACGTCATCGTCGTGCACTAGTAAAGCGCGAAAACTTTAAAATGCTAAAGCGCGAAAACTTTGAAATGCTACCCCCCTTCTAAATACGTTGTACTGAAATCAGTACAGTGCGTATGCCTCCCGACGTCCCTGCCTGCTTTAAATCTAAAATCTCTGTAATCCAGGAATTCAGGAAATAAATTATATCTTTTCCCTCAGCTCTCTCAGGGATGCCAAAAATCCTTACATTTGATCTTCTCTCCTTATTTTCCAGGTCATCTACTTTATTGAGAAGCCAAATGTTTTGTTTGATGAGAAAATATTTCTGGCTTTCTTCTTCCTTCAGTCTTCCATCAAGATCATTCAGGGATTCCTCTAAGTGTGTTATTCTGGATTGATGCTGCTGTATAAGTTCCTTGAGATTTTGTAAATTCCCCTTAAAATCATCCATTTTTAGTGAAAGTTCTTGTAGAGCAGATGTCACAAGCTGCAATTCTTTTTTTAAAACCATGTCAGAATGAGAAGTCTTCAAAGTGCTCATCTCCACAACTGATATATTCTCCTTTATAATTTGACAGGAAAAAACTTTCCTAAGTTCCCCAAAGTTACTAATAATATAGTTTATACTTTCATCTATCAATTCTAAGTATTTTTGCTAAAATAAAATAAGTTATTTTCTGTTTTTATACTAGTTTCATGGAACTCTGAAAAACTGCTGCTATCAGTTGGCCATTTTGGCTCCGCCCCCTACAATGTAACAGTTCTGACAGCAACTAAGGCGATATTCTTGGAAAGCAGGATTATACAGTTACAAACTAGCCTATGAGCATGAATAAGAAAAATCTCACTTCAAACAATAACTGTGTGAGTTTTATCTCTATACCAGGGAATAGGAATCACTAACTACATAATTCACTCCAACTAGTACAGGAAGACAATTTATTTAAAAAGGTCTAATAGTTTTGTTGATCTGTAGGAAGGCATAGTTACAGACTATGGTCAGACAGATACACCATGCTCTACACAACAAGAGAAACACCACGCTCTGCACAACAAGAGGCAAACACCATGCTCTGCACAACAAGAGGCAAACACCATGCTCTGCACAACAAGAGGCAAACACCATGCTCTGCACAACAAGAGACAAATACCAAACATCATGCTCTGCACACCAAGAGGCAAACACCATGGTCTGCACAACAAGAGACAAATACCATGTTCTGCACAATAAGAGACAAACAAAAACTAGACTCTTAAGAACAATTAATTTACATCCACAGCCCAGGGATAGGTTCATAGGTTCATACTAGGCTATCTGCCCTGGGGCAATTATAAGCCTAGCCCGATTCTGTATGGCTTACGCCACCCCTTGATTTGAGTATACTGTGCTCTTTTTAAGGTTTAGTTTACTGTGCCTCTGTCTAATAGTGACACGGAAGTAATCCCTGGGACAAACCTACGATCCCCCATCCACCTATCGAGATTCTTCTTGAAGACATTCAGTGAGGTGCTCTGCCTCACATGAACTGGAATTCTATTCCAGAGCGAAGGGAGCCTCTGGGTTATGAACCTGTCCCTCCAGCAAGTTCTATTTATTTCTGTGCTGAGGTTCAAGTCCTTTGAGCGAGTGGCTCTAAGGGATTTAGATTTACTGAGGTGGAGCATGTCCATTAATTCTGGATTTGACATAGCTTTGTATGTCAGGCATAGATCGCCTCGAAGTAGGCGGTATGCAACTGAATAGAGCAAAAAATATGTTCCTAGGTTAGTACTAGGCTAACTGCCCTTGTGAGCCATTGTAAGCCTGTGCCTCTGTCTAATAGTGACACGGAAGTAATCCCTGGGACAAACCTACGATTCCCCCATCCACCTGTCGAGATTCTCACCGACCTTGCAATTCATCCTATTGAGGCAAAGGTTACAAATTTAATAAAACAAAATAAAAAAGTTAGCACTCAATAAGGAAGCACAGGTGCAGAACCTTATCAAACAGAAGCAGACTTTGTATTCTTTTAAGATGCAGATCAAATACATCTTGTGACAAAACAGTGTATTTATCATGCAAGACCAGGGAAAGGAATCAGTCACTGCACAGTACAAAGCAGCAAAAGCAAGGTGACAGTCACTAGAAGTGCAACGGCTGCTCAGCAGCTGGAGGGGGAAGTAGTAATAGTTCAGCTACACTGCACTCTGCACTCCGAGAAACACCAAACAATCTTTCACAAAAAAGAAAGTTTTTACATTTTTAGGCCAGTGGTAGGCATCATTCCTGGTACAATTTACCTCAGCAAGTGGAGGATGACACATTAAATGAAGATGTGACAGTTTTTGTAATCAGTATAGAAGAATTGTGGAGCCTGGTCAAGCAGATGCAACAGGATCTGCATTCCAACAAAATAAATACCCAGCTATTAACTCAGAACCAGATATGACACCAAATATGCAGACAGAGATTCCTGGACATTGTAAATACAAACTCCCTGGAACAGATTGTCAATACGCTCCTCCAGGGATGCAAGTCAGACTCCAAGCCGGTCACAAGTGGTGTCCCACAGGGCTCAGTCCTTGGCCCCCTGTTGTTCGGCATCTACTTCACAAAAGTACAGGCAAACATAGGAGGACTATGGCTGACAAAGTTTGCAGATGACTGCAAACTGGGCGCCATAGTGGAAAGTACATCGGACATAGATATCCTTCAGAGGGGTCTCACGGAAACTGATAGCTGGTGCCAGAGCCATGGCCTGAAGTTAAATGCCAAAAAATGTATAGTCGTAGGAAAAACAAGGTAACCCCAAGCTACCATATAGGTGGCAATCCACTAAGCACAGAAGAGGTTATCAGGGACCTGGGGACCCAGGTTGACAGTGGCCTTTCTTTTGACACTCACATTGCTAAAGTGGTTAGAAAGACCTTCTACATTGCCCACCTGATCATGAAGGGATTCACATCCAGATCAAGTGAGGTCATTGTTCTCCTGTACTCTTCACTTATCAGACCAATGATCGAGTACAATGCCCCATTCAGGATGTATCTCACCCGACACCTGCAGCAATTGGAGAGACCCCAAAAGTTCCTCACCAAAAGGATAAAGAGACTCCAAAATCTGTCATATGCTGCCAGACTGAAGAAACTCCAGCTCTATTCAGTCGCATACCGTCTGCTCAGAGGTGACCTGTGCCTGACATACAAGGGCATGTCCAACCCGGAATTAATGGACATGCTCCACCTCAAAAAATCCAAATCTACCAGATCCACTAGAGCAAGCGACTTAAACCTTAGCACGGATATAAATAGGACATGCTGGAGGGATAGATTTGTCACCCAGAGACTCCCTATTCTGTGGAATAAAATCCCGGTCCATGTGAGGCAGAGCACCTCGCTGGCTCTGTTGAAGAGAAATCTTGACCGGTGGATGGGAGATCGTAGGTTTACCCCGGGAATCATCTCTGTGTCACTGCTGGACAGAGGCACAACAAACTAATGGGCACAGTATTTTTTAACATAAGGGGTGGCGTAAGCCACAAAACTTTGGGCTAGGCTTATAAATGCCTTAGGGCAGATAGCCTAGTATAAACCTATGAACCTATAAGTGCACATCCCCCAGTGTAATAGCCTTTCTGGTAAGGTCAGACCACAAAACAATCTCCTTTGAAGTAAATATAATACCTGGAACCTCAGATAAACATGTAACATTGAGGAACTGCTATAAGGCTAAATTCTTACTATTAAGTAATAACCTGGTGAAATGTCAAGCCCCCACAAACACTGAGAACACTGCTGCCTATTAGCAATTGTTCACAGAAACCCTATTCAGGCATGTTAATAGTTGTATACAGGCAGCTGTACCCATGAAAAATAAGCACAGAACTAATTAAAAAAAAAAAAAAAAACACCATGGTGGCTGTTTATCAAAAGGAAGAAAACCATGGCAGAAATTATGGAACATAGCACCCAGCAGGATAAAAGCCTTTCAAACTAAAGCAAATCAGAGGAGAAATATGAGGTGAATCTGGGCTCTCAGGTCAAGGATAACCACAAGACATTCTTTAGCTATGTCCATAATCTCAAAAGGCAACACACAACAGCATACAGAGCTTAGCCTTAAGGCAGCCACCTACACTGAGCCAGAAAATATAGCAAACCCACTGATGGAAAATTCTACTCTAACTTTACCCCTCTATCCCCCCAGCCTACCCTTAGGAAATACCATCATATATAACTCCCACAACTATAAAGAGGGAAAAGGTCCTCAATGCTCTCTCTAAGGTCAAGAATACTTTATAGATGGGTCTTAAAAACATCACAAGTTGCCTTCCAAACAACATGAAACAATGTATCAGTCCCTCAAGAATCACTATTTAACTGAAGCCTTCAAAGAGGCTTTGTGCCTCATGAATGGAGAATGGCAACCATTATTCCTCTGCACAAAGGAGAGACATCTATGGATCCTCTAAAGTAGAGTCATATGTCTCACTAGTCTCATATGCAAAGCCATAGAAATAATCACAGAAATGATCAGTAGTGACACAGGATACCTCCAAATACTGGACCCAACCTAGTTTGGTTTCATCAAGGGCAGCTCATGCCTTCTCAACCTGTTGGACTTTTGAGAAGTTCACAAAGCAGTGAATGATCACAAAAAGGTTCACACTTCCTATCTTGACTTGGCCAAGGCATTTTAATACAATACCTCACTCTGGCATTGTTGACAAACTCAAGATATTAGATATAAAGGGTCTATATTATTTCTTCGACAGCTTAGCTTGTTAAATGCTTAATGACTGACACCTAAGCATCGAAGTTTCAAAATCGCGAATTCCCATATATAAGAATTCTTTCCTCGAGAAAGAATTATCTAGGCCATCCGGAAATAAAATTAACTTGACATGGGGGTTGTGCGGCCCACACCCCCCTAACTAAATATACCAACTCTGAGATCGCTCTACATTGGGGAAAGGGCAAATCCCCGATAACAGCCATGTGAATTCTTTCCCAAGGAAAGAATTTGCTTATATGGCCATTTGCGATTTTGAAACTACAATGCTTAGGTGCCGATCATTGAGCATTCGACAACTTAAGCTGTTGAAGAAATAATGTAGACCTGATATAAATCCCTTATGTCATCCAAAGAATAGCCAGCTAGCTAAGAGACAGGACCCAGAAAATTAGAACTGAGGAGTCTACCTCTCAAAAAGGCTAGTCACCAGTGGAGTCCCTCAGGGATCAGTCCTGGGATTACTCCTTTTGGTCTCTACTTATCTGATGTCAAGACCAACATCAAAGATCTTGGGATGACCAAATCTGCAAACAATTGTAAATTAGGAGCAGTCAGAATCCCCCACTGACACTAATGTTCTCCAAGAAGGGCTGACAAACAAATTGGTGTCAGAACTATAGAGTAAAACTAAATGCCAAAAAGTGTATAATGGTATCCTTCTGGAAGTCAGTCACCCCTGGTAAAAATCATATTAACACATCCCTAAAAGGTGGACCCAGAAGTCAGGGACTTGGGGGCACATAGTAATCTAGCCTTTGACCATGATGTGTAAGTCAGTGAGGAAATCATTCTATGTTGTGCACCTTATAAACAAAATGTGTGGCATCTTGGGTCCAAGGAAGTCATTTTACTACCATATTCTGCAGTCAGACCCTTCACTGAGTAGGATGTGTCCTTTGGTTTGCACCTGATCAGAAACATCCATTCATCGGATCAATATAGGTTCCTCACAAAAAAGAATACAGGGTATATATAGCATGTTCTATGCAGACCACCTCAAAGCACTATTCCTGTTTTCTGTCTCCTACAGGCTGTTGAAGAGAGATCTATGACTGGTATATAAGTTATTGTTGGACCCTACTCTGATGGACCTCCTGCATATCCTCAAAACAAATAACACCAGAATTACCAATTCTAAAGATTTAAACTTTGCTTGTGATATAAATAGGACCTGCTAGAGAGGTATGAATCCCAGAGATTACTCTTTCTTTCTCTGGAACAGACTACTCATCCATGTGAAGCAGAATCCCTTCCTAACCCAATTCAAGTGTAACCTAGACAACTGGATAGGGAATTGGAAATTCACCCCAGTTTAGCACCTAGGCCTCTAATGGATACAGGAAGTCTGTAACCTAGACAACTGGATAGGGAATTAGAAATTCACCCCAATTTAGCACCTAGGCCTCTAATGGACGCAGGAAGCCTGTAAATGAATAGTGTAACCAGTCTCCTGCATAAGTCACTAAGGGTACCAGAACTTACCAGTGGTTTAAGATGCATGGCTTTGCTTAAATAGGCCCCAGTGATTGTTAGGTTCATAGGAGTGTACTAGGCTGTCAAACAGAAAGTCTCACACAAAACATTTATTTACGTCCCTTATGCAGGAATAGGGATTGTTCATTGCATATGTCATGCTTGCAAATACAGAAAGAGAAATTCAATAAAATGTTAACAGCTTTGTCAAGTACTATACAAGTGGAATTACAAAGCCTGGTCAAACCTTTCACACCTAGGCCAATCAATATTGTTCTTGTCACAACCAATCGCCCCCCTCCCCATTGTGTCAGGTTCTCCACAGGAGCCATGCTTGATCCTTTAGCATTTGCTATTTATAACATCCTCAATCTTTCATTAAAGACATGCAATATCCTACACTATGCAGATGACCTTGTCATCGGGGAATCTGACAGCTCTCCCCAGACAATATATACATCTCTTAACACTACCTTGTCTCTGCTGAATCAACCTTGTGATTATATGGAGCTCACAGGCAGTGTCCACAAAATATCAAGGTCTTTGATACCCATATAGAACTCATCTCATCACAGTATCCAAACACTTCCTGATATTCATGTTTGCAAACAGAAAGCTGTAAATTTTATAAAGCTCCTGGGGTCTGGATTGAAATGTCACTTATCCTTCCTAGTCACATCCTTAACATGAGAAATAAAATTACCTTCATTCTCTACACATGCTACAATAGTTTTTTCTTGATTGTTTTTCCAATAAATCGAGAATATGCTGCAGTGTAAAATTTAGATATGATGAAGCCTGTCTTACAAAGATGAAAGTGTATCTTCTAGTCACTATCTTTAGTAGTGCATTTGGTACAAGAAAGAAAATCTTAAATAAAAATAGGCTGATGGAAGAATATTTGGTCTGCAAGCAGGCTTACCACCTTTAAAGATATAGGATCTGGTGTGCACAGGTTTTCACAGCCATTTTTTTAATGATCATCCAACAAAACATGGCTAGTTTGTTCCAGGCAAAGGTGCTGTTCTACATATCCTTGAATACTGTCTCAAACACTGGTGCAACCCTATTAGCTACCTTCAAACAATTCAAAGCTGCACTTGTCATTTTATGGTTGGAGTAGAGCCCATGCTTCACCACTGTCTAAAAATAAATCAGCTTCCAGTCTGCAAGAAAATAAATAGCCTCATGAGCAAACTTCTGTACAAACCTTTTTCTGAAGCAGTGTAAAACCCTTCAGAGACTGTTCTCTGTCAGCCAATACTGTAGGACAATGAGATCTAGTAACTGCCATACTGTGACAATTGACTTAAATATTATAACATTATCTTTGTGACTAAGCTTTCTCTCAGCTTGTCCCTCCACCTAGATCTCTCACTCCAATGCCTTCTCCCAGCTCCCTAGTCTACACTTAGTCAGCGTAAAAAGAGAACTTAACCTGTCCTTCTGAGTGTATATCTACTGGCTGTGCAAGTACTGACACATCCGATCACATCATTTTTCTCCAAGCAAAGCTATATTTCCAGCACCATACATCTCAGAAAATAGTTGTGCAACGTTGCAGCTTTATACTACTCTTTGTACATTTATATACATCTATGTACCTTTATTTTATTATTTTCTAGATGTATAATTTAGATCTTCATTTCTACTAAAGTAACAAGGTTGTGATGAAAACAGAGCCTTATCGTTCAGTTTACCTACCAGCTAAATAAAAATGAGCAATTTAGTTCTGTCCCTAGGCCATGGATAAGACTCCTTCATTGCACAATGCACCCCAGCAAGTGCACACAAACAGAACTTTGCTAAGGAGTATGAGTTGCACAGCCTTTACAAACTGCAACATCTCTGCACTCCAGCAAGACAGACATGAGAAAGCAGCCTGTCACAGGAAAAAAAAAAAGATTTATGTCTCTAGGACAAGAGCAGGAATTAGTTACAGCACAATTCCTTCGAGCAAGTGCAGGGTAACAAATCTGAAAGCAAGGTAGTACTTGCATTTATGCCCCTAAATCAGGGTCAGGAACCTTTCACTGGAGAATTCGTCACTACAAGCATAGGCAAAGTAAACAAACTACTGTAACAGTTTTTTGTCAGTCATTAGGGTAGTTGTGGAGTCTAATCAAAGAGCTACAGCTGTGTCTATAGTATAACAAAATACACACTAGAAATCAGCCCTATACAAGAAAAAGAAAATTCCTAATCTAGGTTTAAGAAACACTCACACTGCACAATTCACCCCAGCAAGTGCAGGCAGAAACATTCAATAAAGATAAGTTTTGGCAGTACCTAAAAAGTACAGTTTTGTACCTACCATAAATGTAGATGTTCAAGGCAAAAGGTAAATCTCAGCCCTTGGGTTAGTTGGCTGGGAGCTGTCAACACTTAGAGAAAAATAGTACTTGATGAAACCAGCTAAGATTAGGTCGAGGAAGGTGATAATGCTGAAAGTATGCACTGAACTCCAAGCAGCTGCCTCCAAAATATCCTGCTCCAGATGTTGGAGAACCCTAAAAAGAGTGGGAAGCCTAAAAACACCAAAACAAATCCCAGCTGCAGCTCCTTGCCATATGCTGCAAAACAATAAAAATCCCAAACAAACTTAACTGCCAGAAGAAACAGTTTGACCCAGGAACTGCCCTAACATCCTTAACAATACAAAAAGCAAAACCCAAAATGTGCCCTTACTATCTAAACTTTTATAAAACACTGCCGAGTAACATGTGGGACTGGTGTGATTCAAACTTTCAAATATTTTCCATTCATTTTTAGAAGAGGAAGAAAGTAATGCTAAAGAGATAAAACTGAACTTAAAGCCACCAAAAAATAAAGGAATTTTTTAATATCATCCTTGAAATACAGATATGAAGGCCAAAAAAAAGAAATGAATCTGCAGAATCCAGCCCCAAGCCTCAGTTTACACAATGTCCAATATTTTCAGGCCGCCATTTCAAGTATTTCAATGCAACGGTATGAAGAATTTCTGAAAGGTAGGAATCAGGTGGCGTAAAAAAGAGATCCGCAACTGCTCAAAAGATCTTTGGTGCAAAAAGGCATTATTTGCCCTCTAAGAGCAGGCAAATGAATTTGCCACAATAAGAAAACACCGAAAGACAAAGAAGATCAGAAACAGAATGATGTCCCAATCTGAGGTAGCCAAATAACTCAACTTCACAATAGGGCTCCAAGACCAAGAACCTTCTAGAGAAGTAACTTTCTACAAAAGCTCCATTCCATGACAAGTATCCTCATTCATTCTTATTTCCATGCCCATTAAAACTCTTGCCTTCCTAGGTCTTCTGGCTTTATTGACACACAGTTAAAACTTGTTGAGGAAGTTATAACCTGCTGTGTTAAGAAAGAGGATATGCCAGACTGTTAGATGAATGTGGTGAAGCTTGACATTGAGTAGATGACCTTGCCCTATAAGAACAGAGAAAGCAGAAACCTTTGTCCAAGACAGTAAGATATTGAAGAGTAAAACTCATCAGTGCCCCAGCCCCAAATTTCCTTGAAATCACCTTCCATTTTCTTTAACTTTAATCTGTTTTACAAGCTGACCTTTGAGGAAACTTCTGAGGAGGAGAAAGACTTTCCAAGGTGTTTCAAAATGAAATACAGAAGACTGGCACTTGAAGAGAGTGAAAGAGCACTGATTCACAAGCCGCCCTCTGGAGATTTCAGTGGTGCGGAATGTAAATTTGTCTTTAGTCACGGGATTCTGCATACCAGTGCTGGGTTCCATGAGACTTTTATAACACATGAATCACATGTTCTGCTGACCTTGTACACCTTTGGGAGAAGAGAGGAGCTGGTGGAAAGGCTAACGGTGATTTTTTCCAAAAGAGAAAGACACTGACTTAGCTGAGTTAGTGATGAAACTCTTTTGTGCAAAACTTTGTGCTTGCCTGGATGTAACCTTGAAAGAATGTAAGACACCACGGTTGTGTACATACCTACCACACACTCTGTTACTAGAACAGATCCACACCCCTGAAGTGCTAATCCATGATTTGTCTTTGCTGCAATCTCCGCGGCGAGCCTATAATTCCGCAGAAACCTTGCCTGAGATCTTGTCCCCAAGCTGGCTGTGTTGTATCCTATCCTCCATTGCCGTGAGCTCCGCTCTGGCACCCCATCTGCCTCTGTGTACCACATGACAGTTGAAGCGTCTGTGCCGGTCAACACCTGCCCCCCCACAAAGTCACATTTTGATTGAGTCATCAAAAATTCCTTTCCTCATGCAAGTATTCTTAGTGTGGACAACCATTTCCTGCTTGAAGGTATTATCCTACATTCTTGTGATAATCCTGGCAGTGCCACCTGAATAAATTCTTGAGTGCATCAACTAAAGGGAAGGCCTGCAGCCGGGCATTGGGAAGCAGAAGAATACAGATGCTGTAGTTGCAAGTCTTAGAGAAGTTTGAAGATTGCATGTGCAATCAAAGGGTTACTTCTTTTTGTTTCTCACACCCAGAAAGCACATCTGTTGAGGGCAGCTATCGGGCTGCCAGTATTCAAGCTCAAGTCCTAGCTTAGAGGGTCTTCAGAGGGTGTACAGATTCACGTTCGCCTACACTTCCTTTTTATCCTAGCACTACTATCACACATATTTATTCCAAATAATTTGTATTCCTTTCCTTCAAAGGAGCCGATCACTGGAGCCAGAATCTCTTAGAATACTCTGATGTATTAGCTTTAGCCAAATGCTATGCAGAACTGATAATGAATGAATGTTCTGGGCAATTGATAGATACTCCAGCCAAAGCGGAGGCCCAGCATGTGTGATAAAGCCTCCTCCCAGCCCATGGATGAACAGAGTTTCCCCCACCAGCAAAATAAGCACATGAAGGTAAGCCTCCTTGAGATCCAAAGCACATCCACGCCCAGCATAGATATAGAGTAGAATAAAACGGCCAACATTTTGACTTTGGGAATGTCCAGATATGTTTATAGGATAGATAAATCAAAATTAACCACGTAAGGTTCCCCCTTTGTTTTAGGAACATAGGAACAGGCGAATAAATTTCTTTGCCTGTTCTCTTCTTTCCCCTGCCAAACATGACCGGCCCTTTTGCAGAGGAGCCTGCTTTGGAAAATAAATGAAAGTGGAACAGTTTATCAATGTCCACAAAAGTCTTGACAGGTAATTAAATTCCTTTTCACGCGAATGATACCCACTGTCCTCAGGTAATTAAAATTAAAAGTACCTTTCGCTGAAACCCTGCCTCCCTCCAACTGTGCTGTTCTGAAAGACCCCGCAGCACCTCAGCAGAAGAGGGAGCAGGTGAACTCCCACCTTAAAGGGCCTAAACTCCCTCACCTGAAGCCTGACCAGGTGAACTAAAAGACCCCTAAAAGGGAAATCTTTTCTAACATTCCCTACCACGTCTCCCTCTACTTCTCAACTACTGGGAATCATAAGCAGGATATGTCCATCCCTTATCAACAGTCTGCATAGACTTAGCCGGAGGCTGAACCTCTCAAAAATCTTTAACAGTCTGCATAGACTCACAACCTGTCCTCTCCATTTCTTTAAAACTGCTTCCCACAGGCGAACCAAAACAAGCTACCAGTCAGACTGTAACACAGCATGCCTCAAAATCAGAACAGAAACAGGCCCAGCCACCAATGAGCCTGCACGGCATCAAAACCACATTAGAACCAATGCACCACCCACCTGTTCAGACACATGAACTAAATCCACAAGGAATGACACATGGAACCCACCTGGACACATCTTTGATGCAACTCTTTGTGAAAAGAGCACCTCACCACTTTTCACACCTTAAACTTCACCAGAAAGGAGATAATTCAAATATTTTAACATTCAACCTTCAACTTTTATTCAATGTCTAAAGTGTTTTAAGAGGACACTTTCTTTTTGCTTTATCATCTATCAAAAGCCGCCTCTCTTTTTCAGGAGGAACAGGATTTTAATTAGGCCTCTTAAAGGCACTTATAATACCTGAAAACAGTTTCCGGTCTGTCCTCTAGGGATTCAAAAAGGAGGGAATGAGCTGCAAAGGATATAATACTCTATCTGCAAAGAATGGGCATCCAGGCACAGAACAGAACTGTAAGCCCTGCAAAACATCTTGGTGTAAAGGTAAAAGAGAATATCAGGCTGTATAGCTAGAGAAATATGCTGCTTTAAAACAAAAATTCTCCTGCTCTTGAAGAAATCTTGAAAAAGATTTGACCTTGGAGATAGAAATCAAGAGGAAGTGGAATAGAGAGTCTCTGAAAAAGAATCATCAGGAGGATGCATCTCAGAGAATCATCCACATCCGAATCTCTCAAGCCTTTATACCCTGCAAGTCAACTCTCAAAACCTGCAGAAGCCTCCCTCTCAAGCTCAAAACTCAATCTGGGCCATAGTCCTCAGGCTCATCTTAGGCAAAATCATATTAATCTAAAAGCAGTACCCAAATAGAACTAGTTTTTCACCCCACTGAAGTTAAACCTGGCCTGCCTCTCAGGGAGAGACCCAGTTAAAAGAGGCCAGAGGCCTGCCTCAGCCAGGAGAGAGAAGAGAGGGAAGAAGCCCTAACAGCCTTTAGGGAAACAGCCACCTGGAGAACAGCCACCTGCCTAGTACCTCCCTTCCACTCTGGCAGAACTCCAATGTGAACCTCTCTGTAACAGTAAAGTCTCTCCTGAGACCAAAAGAAGTCCTGGTGAGACTTCTCCGCCTTTTTCAAACTCTGCTTTTGTTCCGCCCCCTGCGCTTTTGCTCCAACCAGCGAGGGTTAAGCCAACGCCCCTTTAAGACACAAAGCCACTTTATTTAATAATTACAACTCTAACCAAAAACTAGTTAACCACAGTCTTACCTTACAACGCCGCTCAGGCCCTAAGCCAACAAGGAAACAAGGCTCACAACGCAAACAGGTCTCTGTGGTGGTAAAAGGCAATGTATTATACTACAAGAAATACAGTGTTACACTTTTTTTACTGGGTTAAATTAAAAGGCAAAAAATTCAAATACTGAAAACCAAGGGTACTTAGCCAACTTTGATTCCCTGTAACTGAGAAGGTCTGAAACTCACAATCAAGAAACGCAAACTGAACTTCAAACTCGGACCATGGCAAAAACGTAACTGAGGATATGACGAGGGTCATGCGCCGGGACCCTGGCGTCCTGACGCGTTGACCCAATGCGCTTGACCGGGACAGACGCCATATACTTTGGTATTCGGGCCAACTGGGACAGCGGACTACCCCCAAGTGTTAGGACTGCAGCAATGTGGAATGAAGAACATCAGCAAACTGTGCAAACTAAAAAAGTGTTAATAGTTTTGTCAGTAAAGAGGTATAGTTGAAGAACCTGGTTAAAAATATACTGGGATCTGTTCCCCAATAGAAGATGCACTAAAAACTACCCCTGAACAAGAACAATGTATTCTTGTCATTACGTCAGGGGATGTACAAGAGCAATGTATTCTTGTCATTTCAGGGATAAGAATCCCTGGCTGTGCTATTTATCCCACTGAGGCAAGGATCACGTATACAATGAAAAAAATAAAAAATGTAATATTTTGGGCAGTCAGCAAGGAAGCACAGCTGCAGATTCTAAGTTTGTACTCCATGAAGAATGCATGCCAAAATGTATGCCAAAAACAATTTATCGTCCTAGGCTAGTGATAGGAATCTGCAACTGCTCTTATCATAGTAGCAACAGTACAGTGACAAACTGAGCAGACATGAAACATTGACAATCATTAAGGAGGTAGAACTGCAAAGCAGAACAGCAAAGATAAGTAAAGCATCTTCTCCAGACTATGAACACAAAAGGCACACTGAAATCAACCTCTCAAAGAAAATGTGTTTTATGTCCCTAGACAATTGACAGGAATAAGCTGTGACACAATTTCAGCAAATGGAGAAAAGCAAATTCAATAAAGCTGTGGCAGTTTTGGTAGACACTATGGAAGGAGAGTTGCAGAGCCTGGTTAAGCAGTTACACCCAGATCTGCACTCCAACAAAATAAATACCAAAAGGCAACCTCTCAAGCGCAATGTATTTATGTCCCTTGTGCAGGAATAGGATTCAATCACCACTTACAAGTAGAGGAAGATAAATTCAATAAAAATGTTAAATATCTTTGTCAGCTTGCAAGGGGGTAGAATTACATAGCCAGGTCAAACAGATACACAAGGCCCTGATCTCCAGCATGACACAAAGAAACCTCTCCCACTTAGGTCACTCAATTGTTCTTATACCCAGTCGTCTTCTCCCATTCCTTCCTGTTGCTTTCCTAATATCTGTTTTCAGTCAGTGTTCACTAAAGACATGCAATATCCTGATGTTCTTCGTGTTTCACTGTTGCAGTCATCACATTTGGGTTATCTGCCTGCAGGTAGCCCTCAGCCGGCCTGAATACCAGAGTCTTGGATTCCTGCTTCGGCTGCTGTCTCTTCTTCCATGACGTCAGGTTGTCAGGGGTATAAAACATGCAGTCAACGCCATTACATCGGTCTTTCTTGCCGTGCTGTGCCTGAAGCAGAAGCAGTTCCCGAGTGCCTGTCGGCCGACTCCTGAAATTTTCATTTTCGAGTTTCAGAACCGAAGTCTTCAAAAAAGATATGTACCCTGTTAGGGATCTTTTTTATTGCTCCAGCCGATGTCAGTAAAAGTTAACAATTGTCTTACATGTGGAAAGCAAATACCTCATAAAGATTTTCATTCGTACTTCATCCCTTACTTAGGCCCAGACCACGACATCCCTCACTGTCAGTTTAGTGCCTTGCTCAACCCCCGAACTATTCGTCGTTGGGCTATCTTTGCAGCAAATTATTTTGGTACTCAGTTTCAGTACTCCAAAATGGTTTCATAAAGCCATCCGACTACCAATCTTCCAAAAAACTATAAAGATAAAGATAGAGACAGACCGCATAGGTCCAAAACTGCAGATGATGCTTCTGTTAAGCTAGTCGCCAGTCCGCTGCTACCATCAGATTCACAGGCCTCTGAGACCCATTTGGAGTCTGGTATGCCGCGAGATGCTTCTTTGACTATGGAACCTGCAGATGTCTCTACCTTGGATGGGTCCGGAGCTGCTGTGCAGGCACTGGCTTCTGAGGGTGTATTCAGGCCTACAGACTTGTATTTTAAACCAATGCCATCTTCTTCTTCCAGGCCTAAAACTCGATCCATGCCTAGAAAACCAATGTCCAAACCACATGCTCAGGCCCATATGCCTAAAAAACAAATGCTTGGAATGACCGAAGACCTTATTACATTAATTAGGGGAAGCCAACCTTCCCCCTCTAAGAGACCTAGAACTGAATTTCCTTCTGATTCTTCTGATCAGGAATCTGATATTTCTGTTCCTTCTGATGACTAGGATTTGCCCTTATTTACCTATGAGGATTCTGATGCAGAGGATTCCATTCTCTCTGCTTCCCCTCCAGAAGATTTTTCTTTTGGTGAAACCTTGCACACTCTTAGGGAGCATTTCTGCTGGTAACGCCAAGATTACTCTGACTCCAAAAAGAGGTTTAGGGAATTCTTACTCCTTCCTCAAAACAGGCCTTTAGCTATCCCTCCTGTTCTGGACATTGTAGATGATGCTTTCCTGGAATCTAGCCATTCCCCAGACACTTTACCTCCAGCTCCCAGAAAACCTGACAGGTATTACAGAGTATCTGACTCTCACAAGTTCCTGTTCAAGATTCCTACTGCGGATCCAGAGACCATTTCCCAAGGACCAAAAGGCAATAAGGCTACTGCTGCCAAAAATCCTACCCCTTCTGATAGAGATTCTAGAGCCTTAGACAGATGGGGCAAGAAGGTATACACTTCTGCTACTTTGGCCATTAGGGCTTTAAATTGCCAGTTTCCTATGTTAAAGTACCAGCAGCATATTATGGGACTACTTAAACAGAAAAAATATGTTGATTCCTGACTGTGCTGAACACAAAGAATTACAGGATTTAATGCATTCTGCAGAACAAGTTGGTAAACATACTTTGCAATGTGGTTTTGACTCTTTAGAAGCATCTTGCAGGGCTGCTGTCACTGGGTCTGTACTTAGAGGGCATGCTTGGCTTAAGGAGCAAAACTTGTCAGATCATGTTAAAGCTAAATTACTGGATGCTCTCTTAAATCAAGACCACCTGTCTGGCAACAAAGCAGAAGAAGTCCTCTAAAGGATGGACGAAAAAGCTAAATCTATGCAAACTGTTAAATATTTCCTACAAGTACAGCCTCCCAGATTTAGTAGGCATTGGCCATCAAAGAACTGGTCCTTTCCAGTTTCTTCCAGGCCTTCTCAGTCCAAACCCAGGAACAGCAGACCACCCAGGTTACAATCTCAGGCTGTGCACAGGCCTAAGCAGTGGGGGGCTCCCACTTCCAAAGCAGGGAGTAGTAAGCCACCCCCCTATGGAAAAATGGCACAGTGACTTACCCTTAGCCCTTCCAAGACCTGCTCAACTGCCTGCTCCCTTAGGAGGAAAACTCATCCTGCATGCAAAAAACTGGGAACTCATCACCCATGACAAATGGGTTTTAAATATAGTTTCCCAAGGATACAGATTCCACTTCCACACCCTACCAACCTCAAATGGTTGGCCAGGCAAACCCCCAAATCAGTGGGTGGAGGCCCAACAGCAGGTTCTCTCTCTTCTAAGTATCAGGGCTATTCAACCTGTCCCAGCAGAACAAAGGGGACAAGAGTTTTATTCAAGACTTTTCCTGGTACCCAGAAAAGACAGCTCCTGGTGTCCTATCCTGGACCTCTCTATTCTAAACACCTTCCTGGTAATCCCAAAATTCAAAATGCTAACACTTCAACAGCTGCTTCCTAAGCTAGGCAAAGATGCCTGGTTGGCAACCTTAGACTTAAAGGAAGCTTATTTGCACATTCCAATAAGGGAATCTTGCAAGAAATACTTACGCATCAGGGCAGGCTCCGTGCACTATCAATTCTCTGCACTTCCCTTTGGCTTATCTATTGTGCCCAGGGTATTCACAAAGTGTCTAGCTCCAACCATTGCATTTTGCAGGCAGAGAAATATTCAAATATACCCATACTTGGACGATTGTCTGATTCAGGCAGGTAGTCAGGACTTGCTATTAAAACATCTGGCATTCATAAAGAAACTTCTAACCTCACTGGGGTACACCATAAACGAAAAGAAATCTCACCTAGTACCTTGCCAACAGATTATATTCCTGGGAGCAAGCTTGAACACAACTTCCCAGATGGCTTTCCTCACTCCAGAGAAACAAGTTTATCTAACAACCTAGTACAAACAACTGGCCACAAAGTCCCGGCTATCTCCAAAGAAAATTCTGCTAGCCCTGGGGTTCATGGCCTCTTACATTCTACTAATTCCATATGCAAGACTGCATATGAGGAAACCACAGTGGTATCTAAAAAGCCTATGGTGTCAACATTCTCAGGACATGGAATCAATTATTCCTGTCATTCCTTGTATAAAGACAGAGTTCCTTTGGTGGGCAGAGGTCTGCTACCACAACAAGGGACTGACATTCACTCTACCCCCTGCTGCCCAAACCCTAACAACATACGCATCAGACTATGCATGGGGGGCTCACTTGGCAGGGCATTGCATTCAGGGCAAATGGAAGCCGAGACAGATGCACCTGCATATCAACCAAAAAGAAATGTTAGCTGTACAGAATTTCCTGACAACCTTCAAAGACCGCCTCCTTCCAGGACAATTATTGCTAAAGACAGACAACACCACAGTTATGTAGTACATAAATAAGCAGGGGGGAACCCACTCATACCCGCTCTGCAGACTAGCCATGGCTCTATGGAACATCAGCCTTGAGCTACCAAGTGCACCTACAAGTTCAATTCTTGCCAGTCAAGCTACATTCACTGGCAGATGACCTAAGCAGAAATCTCATGGATCCACACAAATGGAAACTGGAACCAAAAATATTCAACCTCTTGAGGAACAAATGGGGGACTCCAGAGGTAGACCTGTTTGCCTCCCCTCAGAACTACCAATTAGACAAATTCTGCACAAGGACTTCCCACAGTCAACCTTGTAAAGTGGATTGCCTGTCCTTTACCTGAGAAAGCCTATTGGTTTATGCATTTCCCCCTCTGCCTCTCCTCTCAAAGGTCTGTTAAAGATCAAACAGGGCAAGCCAAGGACAATACTGATTGCACCAGACTGGCCACACCAGCACTGGTACACACTCTTGCGCAGTATGACACTGCTGGAACCATGGCACCTGCCTCTGACCCCTTCCCTGCTGTCCCAACAGGCGGGCCAGATTCTGCACCCTCAGCTTCAAACCCTGAACCTTGCAGCCTAGCTAATTCCTTGAGGTCTCCAATAGCATCCCTCAGTAAGCAGGTGCTAGATGTCATTCTGGAGGCAAGGAGGCCAAGTACTAGAAAATTCTATGCTGAAAAGTGGAAAAGATACTGTTCCTGGAGCCAGACTCAGAGGATGGGCACAACGGTGCCCAGCTTACCTCATATTCTTCAGTACTTAACAGAAATGCTCAACAAAGGCCTATCCTTCTCGTCAATTAAAATTCATGGCTCTGCTATTTCAGCACATTATAATACTGAGCCACCCCTCTTCTCTCACCCCCTGCTAAAGCAATTCCTTAGAGGGGCGAAAAACTTAAGACCCCCCCCCAGGAGAGCCCTTACTCCAGCCTGGGACCTTAACTTTGTATTGGAAAAACTCACTTTCCCTCCATTTGGACCAGCTGCAACTGCAGAGTTGAACTTCCTTTCCTGGAAAACAGCCTTCCTTCTAGCCATCACTTCAGCAAGAAGAGTGTCTGAATTACAGGCCCTCATGGCAGTGGAACCCTTCATTATCTTCTATGCGGACAGGGTTTCCCTCAGGACCAAGCCTTCCTTTATGCCCAAGGTTGTGTGTAGTGTGGCCCTAAATCAGTCCAATCATTTACCTACCTTTTTCCCAAATCCACAAAACAAAGGAGAACGAATACTGCACTCTTTGGACATGCACAGAAAACACAGATTTTAGTTTGACAGGACTAAACCTCTCAGAAAATCTGAACAGCTGCTAGTTGGCTTTACTGCAGGGGCAGAAGAGAAGGCCATTTCAAAGCAAACCATTTCTAAATGGATAGCCCATTGCATTCATTTCTGCTACAAGCACCATGGAAAACCTACCCCACAGGGGATAAGATCACTTTCCACCAGGGCTGCATCTACCTCTGCAGCCTTTCTTAGAGGACTACCTACCAGGACATCCTAGAAGCTGCTACATGGAGCTCTGTACAAACCTACACCAAGCATTACCACATGCCTATTTTTTCTAAATCCAGAGCTGGTTTTGCCATTGCAGTCTTGCAGGGATTAATAGCTGGCCCTAATGCTCTCTAATTTCCTCCTCCCTTCCTTAGCTTTGGGAATCAACCCAAATGTGATGACTGCAACAGTGAAACACGAAGACCATAGTACAGTTGTGTACACTTACCATAAATGTAGATGTTTGAGTGTATTCACTGTTGCAGTCCTAGTTACCCTCCCTCCAGCCCCCTGACTTCTCTTGGCTCTACCTCTCCTTCTTGTTTAATGTATTTAAGTTTTCTGGTGTATTTGCTTTTTGATGGAGGTGCACCATAATATATAATTAATTCCCATTGTGGGGGCACCTGACATCTGGGGCAAGAAAAAATGATGTAATGGCATCGGCTGCAACCTGCAGGCAGATAACCCAAATGTGATGACTGCAACAGTGAATACACTCGAACATCTACATTTATTGTAAGTGTACACAACTGTACTTTCTGTGTAAATGACATTGTCAACAGGGAATTTGACAGCTCTCCCCAGGCAATGGATACACCTCATAACACTACTTTGTCTTGGCTGCAACCATCCTGTGATTTTATGAATTCAGTCTCAAGAAAATGAACACCATGGTCTTTGGTATTAATAAATAACTTTGCTTTTGTCACAATATTTGGAAACTTAACTGGCACAGATGCTGGCACACAGAAGTTTGCAGATTTTATGAAGTACCTAGGGATCTGCTTTAAGCCATCACTTTCTCTATTCATATCCTTAACATTAAGGAAATTCCGTCCAAGATCTACAAATATTACAGATGCTTTTGCAATAAATCTTAATATAAAGTCTTAACAGAGATGCAAGAACTTAGCTTTTTTGGATGTTGCCTTTATTATTGCACTTAATGAAACAGGTACAAAGCCCTTCATCAAATTAATCCATGACTAGTATCAGTAGGTCTCCAAGAAGCCTTATTTTTAAGGATATATGACCTAGCAAAGCATTTTTTCCTCATTTCTCTTAATGTCACAATATTAAAAGCAAATCTAATTTTTTTTTATACTTTGAACAGTAGCCAGGCTTCACTGTTGTCTGGAAATAAATCAAAGAGGCTGTCTTCCAGTCTGCAAAAGAATAACCTTCCTCACAAGCATAGCCTTTGTCCTTCATAAACTCCCCTTAAGAATAAATAAATAAATCCTCCACTTTCTCATTGATCATCCCATATTCATCTCAAAGACAAGAGTAGATTTTTGCCAGCTTGCACCCTCCCCACAAACACACCTGTAACTCACACCACAAAGCCATCTAACAGCTTCCTACTCCTGATGTTATCAGTCAGATTAGAGCCTACTTAACATGTCAGTGCAAGCAGATTTGTATTGGCTATGCACCTTAACATATACAACAGAACTTTCTGCACATTTCCTAAAAAATGCATTTCTAGGTGCATATTCCTCACAAGTAGTGCAAATTTTTACACTGTAAATAGTTGTGTTAAGTTGCAGCTTTATACTGTTCTGAGTATGTTAATCTATACTTCAATGTACACTTGTTTGATATGGTATAAATTATCTCCTCGTTTATGTTAAAGTAACTCAATTGTGATTGAAAAAGGGACTCTTAAGATCGAGTTTATCTACCAGCTAAATAGAAACAAAACACCTTACATATGTCCCTAAGCCAGGCACAGGCCTCCATCACTGCATAGGTCTTCATAGCAAGTACACTTATAGAAACGTCAATAAAATAGGAAACATAACATTATCAGCCATTACTATGGAGGCAGACTAGCAAAGCATGGTCAAACTCTAACTCAAGTCTCTGCACTCCATCAAGGCACTCCATCAAGAAACATACCAGAAAGCATAGTCTGGCAAAATCCTTGACCAAGGAAAGGAATCGCTCACTGCACAATTCATCCAACTAGTGCAGGATGACAGAATCAATGCAAATGTTACAGTTTAGTAGTTGAAGGCATTATTGCAGAGTCTGGTCAAACAACTACACCACACTCTTCAAAAAAAGACAAACTCCAAAACATAACCTCTCACAAGAACTAAAATAGGTCCCTGTGTCAGGGATATGAATCACTTACTGCACAATTCATCACAGTAGAATGACAAATTCTAAAGTATAACAGTTCTGGCAGTTACTAAGAAGGTAGGTTTGTAATGTGTAGTCAAACAGCTTGACAGACACATACACTAGAAAGCAAACTCACACATGAAAATTGCAGTTATGTCCCTAAGCTAGGTGTAGGAATCACTCACTACACAATTCACCCTCGTAAGTACAGGAAGAAATATTAAATAAAAATGCAACAGCATTGGCATTAGCTAGGAAGGTAGTATAGCAGAACATGAACAAACAGCAATAGCAGATTCTACATGCAAACAGGAAACACACAACAAGTAACCACTCACAATAAAATGTAATTGTATAGCTAGGCAGTAAATGACACTGCAAACATCAACCTTTGAAGTACAGAATGACAAAGTTGTTAAAAACGTTAACATCAGCAACTGTAAAGTAGATAAAGCTGCAAATCCTGGTCAAACAGCTACACCAGGCTTTGCATTATAACAAGACATACAAAACAGCAACACCTCACAGAAACACTTTAAGTCTTTAAGCCTAGGGCAAATATATCCCACTGCAGAATTCACACACAGGAAGGGTAGGATGACAAATCCAATTAAATATATAAAGATGTAAGAGTTTTGGTAATCCCTGAGGAAGTAAAGCTGCAGAGCCAGAACAAATAGTTACACTAAGCACTGCATTTAAAAATGACACTCCAAAAAGGAACCTCTCACTTGAGTAGCCATTTTATGTCCCTAATCCAAGAAAAGGGATCTCTCAGTGTACTTTTGCAAGCGCAAGATGACATATTCAATAAAAAAATGTTATGATTTTTGCAAACTACATCAGGCTCTGCTCTCCAACAACACACACACACACCAACAACCAAACACTTCTCACAGCTATTTATGCCTGTAGACCAGGGTTAAGAATCACTCACTGCACAATTCACCCCATCAAATGCAAGGTGATAAATTTAATAAAATGTGGCAGTTTTGGCAGTTGATAAGGAGATAGAGATTCCCTGGTGTTTTCCATTTTGGGTTTTTTGTTTTTTAAACTCTGACATTTGTGGAAGGTCTGTTTGATAGATCGTGTGCATGTTTTGTAATCTGACTTTTTAAGTAATATTAATGTTAGATTATAACAAGATACAAGCTGACCCACTGTTAACATTACATTTCATTTACTTCAAATCTGGTTTTAAAACATCCAAATCACATAAGAAAACAAGACAGATATAACCACACAAGAGTAACGGAACAGTATGTTTATTTTTAAAGCTGCAGATAGCAGCATTATTTTTAGTCACAGAGCAAATTAGTAAGTCACACATAAGGAAAATAGCTTCCCTGCATTTCATAAAAACACATCTGAGTATGTTATAGGCAACCGCACAAGCCATTCTGCCTACTCTAACAATGCTTTGGCCAGAGATGAGTTTATTATCCACAAATGTTTCTAGAGCTGCAGCACAAGTCTGCTTTTAATAACTGACACCCTGTTCAAATTTAATTTTCATTTTATCCAAAGGTGAATATGCTGCATACTTTTATACCGAGAGACACTACTGTCATTGCAACAAAAGTGTATGTTTTATGTCCTAACCTGTAGAAGTCCTACATTTATTTATTTATTTATTTGTTTTTATTTAACATTTGTTTACCAGGAAAGTCTGACTGGGACAGAGTCCATTTTTAGGGGAGACCTGAGGAGAAACGCTCCAGATCTTTAAAATAAATTGTCACATTACCAGGGTTCCAGTTGTCTGCATTATTATTTAACAATCTATGTCATATCTAACTGGAGATAAGGAAAAAGATACCTAAAAGTACCGGGCTCAAACATGTTGTCATAGAACGTCATCAGTCATTTGAGCAGGATCTTCTAGAAGGCCTTCCACATGGACTTATTGTGTTGTCTTAATCATGATTTAACATCCTGAGAGAGGGAGCATTTGTACCTGGCATACTAAGGATATCAACATCTTTGCTTGACAAAATGTCAAACTTCTTATTTAAAACTGTGTCAATGCTGTGACTTTCAGTCCTTTTCAAAGTATAGCAGTGACATCATCAAGACATAATTGCAATTTCAGTAGGCAGTATCTTCTTTTAAGAACCACTAACTGGTAAAGGATAAATAGGGACAAATCCCTAGTATTTATCAAAACTATTTCTACTGCTGTTTGTCATAATGCTGTGCATAATTTGTATGTGATGCTTATAGGTCTACCGTTAACAGGAATATTTCCCTCAACTCAAGTGATACCTAGATATAAAGAAAAAATAATTGGCTTGATTAATTGATTAAATAGCTGGTGTCATTTCAGGGGGGATCTAGTATGTGTCAGCATAGGATAAGATTTTTGACAGTCCAGCTTGCTTTGCTAAACATTGCCTGTGCTTCTTGTTTCAAGGCTTTTGCATACTGGCCTTTGGTGACCCCCCTCCCCCCCAGTGCCTTTTTAGGCAGAATCTAGGTTTTGAAAATTCCAAAATAACTAATATATCAGTTCAAAATCTGGATTGCATTAAAGTGGCCTTCCTTCATGCCAGAAATCTAAATAATAAATTGCCTGGTCTTGAGGTACTCCTGCATTTGGAAAAGATACATGTTTGTATAATTATGGATACTTGTTTTAAATGTAAAAGAACACTCCCCTTACACCAGTGCTTTGCACTTTTCATGCTTTCAAGATGAATGCCAACTGTGGTGGGGTCTCCATATTTGTCAATTTGTGTATTACCTCTAGGCAGATACCCAGGAACTCACAAACTTGAATTCAATGAACTACAGATTACTCTAGGCATGCTTAACTATCAATTGATAGCTTATAACCAAATACTTTCTTTGTCCCTTGATGATAATGTAACATTTTTCTGTGTTCATAGGTTCATAGGTGTGTACTGGGCTAATGGCCCTGGAGCCTTTACAAGCCTAGACCATAGGATTACACGCAAGTTACCAGTAGTGTTCATCAGGGGGTTCGTGCTGGAACCTATTCTTTTTTTGGCACTTAATTCTCAGATCTTCTCAGGAGAGCCAAGGCCTTTGGCTAATGTTTGCAGATGATTGCAGACAAGGGGGTTATTGTTAAGTTACTCTATGGCACCCAAACCCTTCAGAATGAATTCACCTTAGGAAACCCTTGGTATACTTAAAACAGGTTCAAACTAAATGCTGAAAAGTGTAGTATTATTTCCCCTTCATCTCATCATACTTTCTACACAAGAACCTCCTGTCATCACAACACACCTCTAGAAAACAAAATGTATTTAAGGACCACTTGATAGTTTTCTTTCTCTCTCTTTCTCTCCTTCTTTTGAGCATCATGTAAAATGGTTGTCAGGAAATTCTTTTATTTAGCCAGTCTAACTGTTGAAGGAATACCATGAAGGTCTAAAGAGGTATAAATCTGTTTTGCATACTCAGCATTGCTCAAGCCAGTTATTGAGTACAATGTTCTCTTAGTAATGTATTTCATTAAGCATATCAAACAATTAGAAAGACCCGAAAGGTTTGTAACCAAAAACATCACAGACATTAAGTCCCTAAACTACTAAGAGAGACTGGAAGCTCTGCTGCTTCATTCACTTCCTTACAGACTTTTGAGGGGGTATCCATGTATCACTTACCATGGCATTTAAGACTGCTTGTCCTGAACCCACTGTTTTTCTGTCAGTGCAACATCTCCACCCATACTTGAACCTGGGATATAAATCTTCACTAACAGATAAATCAAACACAGCAGAGGGACATGTTTATAACCCAGGGCCTCACAGTTCTTTGGAAAAAAACTTCCTCTGTATGTTAAGCAGTGTGAATTGTTACCTTCCTTTAAACATAAACTAGATGATGGGATAGGTAGCCACAAATTTATTCCAGGATTGACTTTTATATATCCCTCCTCAAGAAAAGTGGTGCGGCTTGAGGGAGGGTATTAGTAAGACATGAATGGTCATGAGACTCAGCAGCCTTGGAATATCTATGGATCTATGTATATACCAGCTATGAATGCTTCTGAATTTGCCATTTTCCCTGACTTGATTTACGTTGGTGCACTTTGTATTTTTTCTAGGGTGGTTTCTCTTTTTGCATTCATTGTAGTCTGAGTATGTGGCAGTACAGATTCTTTCAGGTTTTCTTCATTTTTCTTGAAATACTCCTTCCATCTCTCCCTGATAGCCTTTTAGCTGATCAGCAGATTATTGCTGGCACCCCTTATGAATGGCATCTGTCAACTGTTTTCTTTGTCATTAGAACAAGCACTGAGATACAGATCACCAAAGCTACAGAAACTTAAAAGAAACGGACCGTCTCCTTTTTTGCTTGCAAACAGCAAAACTAAAAGAAAACATATTAAGTTTTAATGTTATTTTTCTGCAAAACATATAAATAGATACATTTAAAAAATTCTTAGCTTTAAGCAAACATTTTCAAATGAGCTAGCATCTACTATTGTAGAGATCGCATACATTAGCTATAAAGTATTTGTTCTAATAAAAGCATTTGCTGCATATTTTTTTCTATTTATTTAACATTTGTTTACTGGAAAAGTCCAACTGGGAGAGAGCCCAATTTCAGTGGAGGCCCAGGGAGAAATGCTCCAGATGAGCAAAATGTTCATTCACTAAAGAAAATTAAAATAATCAATTCCTCTAATCATAGCGAAGAAGACAATCCAGTCAATTGACAACCAATGCTGGTTGAATAAGTTACACTGGATCAGGTTGAAGGCAGAAGCATCACCAGGATTACTTAGTCTGCCCTGTAAGTGGATTTAACATTCTACAACCACTCCATCCCTACCTGCCCCTAAACTATTTCTCTACTTCTTCTGTGCATGAATGCCTCTGTGAATTCTTGCTGTATCACTGTTCCAATAGCCCATTGCATGTGTCCATAACCTTCATTTTGAGCAATTCATTTTGGAAATCCAGGAAGTATGTAGTCCCTGCAATCTACTGCCTGTCTCCTACATCTTTGCTTTCTACTTCCTGTTCAAGATGGCAGCTTCATATCTCCCTGGCATGATCCTCTACAGCAGTATCAAGTATCCCATCTCTTTTTTCTGGTCTCTGTTGAAATAAGCTTTATCTCTTCTAATCTCTGGTCATGGCATTCTTCAGCTGTCCCTCATATATTTCCTTTATTAGTCTATATTTATGATACGTAGAAAGCAATTTTTGGATAGTATCTGAATCCTGTGATTTATAAGTTATTTTTCCTGCTAGCTAAACAGATTGATATATCACTAATAAACTACGCTGCTTTTTATAATGTATACAGCATGAATTTCCATTTACTTTAAAGCTGTATAAAAACAGAACAAATGAAGCTCTAAATGCATCTCTGAGTCATTTTAAATAAACTCTGGTTTATAAAACAATTGGGGTGAGTTAATCAACAAATTAGAGCAATATTACAGGATTAATAACGTTCTAGATATAATGCAATAGCTTTGTACTTTATAATAACATATACCTTCCCCATCATTCGACTTAAGGACTACCTACATGGAGTTAAGGTGGATGTCAGCATCACTTACAGTAAGAATTCATGAAAAATACAATTTGCTGATAGAATTACAATAGCACACTACACATACCACTTAAGTTGTACTGTCTGTTTCTAGGAGACAGATATAGTGAAATAGCATATTTTGGTCTTACTTTACCATATCATCACCATTTCCCTATACAGACCATTGGTCTCCTTGTACTGGTCCATTACCACAAATTTGAAAGAGAATGGTTTTGACTAATACAATAATGTATTCCTATTGGTCTGCTAAAGTTTTGAAAAGTTTTACCTTACATGTTGCTGCATTTATCCATTTTCAATTTTCCCACAAGTCAGATACTAACTAGGCTAGGGTAGTTATCCTTGGAACCAGTGCTTGGTAAAATCATTTATGGTCCACTGACTTCTATATCCTTCTACAAGCAGAACTAATGCAGATAATGCCACCTGCTTAAGTAACACAAAGTACTGCAGTTAGAATATGAGATATTATTACTTTCAACATTTCACACCATAAAATCTGACTCAATGGTTGCAGGAGTTGGCTAAATGGGAATAATTGAGTGTTTTGGTTGATATTTCTTTTCTCTGAGTTGTGTGACTTCAGAGTTTTGAAGTACAGAGATTGGTAGTGAGGGGATGAGCTGACTTCAGAGTTAGTTTATACAGAGACTAATGGTGAGGTGGCAAAACACTAGCACTTAAAGGACAGGAGGCTTACCTTCTGCAAAAACATATATGTAGCAAATGATAATTTGCAAAGGTTTGGATGTCCAGTTAAATGAGCTGCTTAGTTGTTTTGGTTATGATTATGCGAATTAGATTAAATGAGATGTGACTAACTGTAGTATGTACCTGCTACAGTACTATAACATACTGAAAGAATAAAAATAAAGAAGAATTAATGTTTATATTTCTGAACTGTGTTTGTGCTGTAAATATTTTGCAAAAGCAGCAAAGAATAAAAGCAGCAGTGGTGATGCACTGGATAAGGGGGATATGCAAAATGTACTTACCCCAAGGTGAACAGGAATTGTGTAGTACAGCCTTAAGTATTAAAATTAATTCTTAATTACGTACTCAGGGTTCATCTCTAACTACACTTTCACTTTGCAGATATATTCTCTTTGTCCTAAATACTGGGTCCCTTGATCTTTCTCATTATTTCAACTTTTCTCTTTGTCACTCATCCAAAATATAATGTACACGGAAGCCTTAGTTCTTCCTAATTTTTTTCCCTTATTCCATGGTTTCTTTACACCAGGTCACTGAATTGATTTTCATAGGTTCGTAGATTCATCGGTGTGTACTAGGCTAATGGCCCTGGAGCCTTTACAAGCCTAGCCCATATCAGTGCCCTGGCATGGTGCCACCTGACGTTAGTTCCCAGTGCCTCTATCAAGTAGAGCCACTGGAGTGATCCCTGAGTGAACTTTCTATTTCCCATCCAGTCATCAGGATTTCTCTTGAAGAGAGCCAGTGAGGTGTTCTGCTTGACATGTACAGGAAGTCTATTTCAGAGCATGGACAGTCTCTGGGTTATGAACCTGTCCCTCCAGCATGTTCTGTTGATTGTGGTAATGAGGTTGAGATCTCTGGAGCATGTGGTGTGGTGGGATTGGGATTTCTTTAGATGTAGCATTTCTAACAGAGCTGGGTCAGACATGGCTTTGTAACTCAAGCAGAGATTCCCTCTTAGTAGATGAAATGAGACAGAGAATAGCTGGAGTTTTTTGAATCTCTCCATGTAGCACATGTGTTTAAGGCCTAGGATCTTCGTTGTGATGTACTTTTGTGGCCTTTCCAGCTGCTGCATGTGTCTAGTGAGGTACATGCCAAAAGGGGTATTATACTTGATGAATGGCCAAATGAGGGAAGAGTAGAGAGAGATGATGACCTCTTTCTTTTTATATGCAAAAGCTAATCTGTTAATTACATGATCTTTTTTACAGGCCTTAAAACCTATTTCTTTTCTTCACACCTGTTACTTTATTTCTCTGTAGTTACCCTGAATTCTCCTGACTTTACTGTTTAGTTTTATAACACTGTAACACCCTCTCTCTCTTTCTTTTTCTCTCTCTCTTTCTCTACTGTAAAAGTTATTGTATATTATTACAACTAGTGTATATTAATCTCTTTTTGTAATTAATGTCAAGTTGCTTACAGTGATGTTCAATTTTAATTCTTCTTTCTCTAAATCGTATTCAAGATGCTTTCATGCAGTGCAATTTAACGACCTAGCAGTACATAGACAATTGCTAATTTATTTTAGCTGTGAACATTTTATATTTTTCATTTTGACAATGGTAGGGATATGCTGTTTATGCTGGTTGCCTCTGTATACTAGTCTGAGCCACATGTAACCTATGTGTTAAGAAAGTAAGAAGCACACACTGCAGGATTCAGCTTCTGACAGAATCGCTACTGAACAGCACCAGTAACCAGGAACACAGCAGCTGCAAGTGGATTACATTCTGGCTGGTGTCCAAGGTACATAAACTATCACCCTTCTACTGTTTGTGTTCTCTGGTGGCAGTTACATTCATGGGCTGTTGTTGCATGCCTTGGCTTTAATAAACAAGGAAGACAATGCAGAAAAATGCTAGAGTTGTTTGTTATGGTATTTCATAACTTCCAGAAACAGATGCCTTGCAATTGAATTAATAACCTGTTGTACTGCTCCATTCATGAAAGGTATGTCAGTGTATCCCATATCATTTATATGAGGAAATTGAAGCATCCTCATCACATTTACATCACTCAAGTTCAGCTACCACCCTGAGTCAATACTGCAAATACAATAAATAGCACCATTTAGAATTTGCTTGGTAAACAATAAAGTAATATACATCAATAATTCATTGAGTCATATTGAGGGGTCACTGGTAGACTGCCTTACTGACTTACAGCTGATCACAAAGTGTACCTTCATACGTCTGCAACTGCATCATAAAAATAAATGGTGTAAGGAAACGTAGAGCAGCCTCTTAACAGCAAAATACAAAGTCCTAGTCAAGCACATTACATTCTCCCTTTTATGTACATCTCTCCTGATTTCTTTCTCCTTCAGCGTCACTCTTATCTAAGTACACAAACAGACACACACACATGCAATTACTATTTACCCTGAAGGAACATGAAGCATAAAGCTAGAGACAGATTTAACATGCAGGGAAGCTATCGAGCATCAGTACACAGTCTAGTTTTCTGAAGCTCCATTGATTAACATTGACCTGAGTATTCCAAACTGGTCATAGATGTACAATTCATGTGTGTGTGTGTGTGTGTGTATACATACATACACACACACACACACACACACACACACACACACACACACACACACACACACACACACACACACACACATACATACATGCATACATACATACATGCATACACATGCACATATATGTAAATATATATCTATCTATCTATATATATATATATATATATATATATATATATATATATATATATATATATATACATATATGGATTCCTATTAATGGATTCCTATTACAAGAATGAAAGTTCACTACTTTGAACTTGTAATAGGAAGCCTCACTTCTGCAAAAGTTCACTTTAACGAACGTGAACTTTTGCGTAAGTGCACTTCACCGAAAACACCACAGCACAGTGGAGGACATAAAAAAATAAGCTATGTCCTCCAATATGGTGCGATAGTCACGGACCTTAGGGTTAGGGCATGGGTTAGGGTAAGGGGATAGTTAGTAAAGCTATCCCCTTACCCTAGCCCACGGCCTAACCCTAAGGATTGTGACTATTGCACCATAGTGGAGGTCATTGCTATGTCCTTCACTGCACTGCATTTGTCACAGACCTTAGGGTTAGGGAACAGGTCATGGTAAGGGGATAGCCCTATGGGCTATCCCCTTACTATGACCCGTGCCCTAACCCTAAGGTCCGTGAGTACTGCATGGAAGTTCAGTACAACACCTGTTCATTGTACTGAACTTCGCGTAAGTGCACTTTCGATTAAGTGCACTTTCGCTGCAGTGAGCATTCCATGCACTATTTCGAATTAGTGAAAATTCGATCTAGTGTATGGAACCTATATACATATATATATATATATATATATATATATATATATATATATATATATATCTGCATATATATATATATATAGAGAGAGAGAGAGATATGTGTGTGTGTGCGTGCACATTAACTAGATTCACTTGTATCATAACCAGCAAAAACCCTAATTTCAGGTTCTTTGTTCAACACATCTCCTTAGGTGTGACAGTTTCTCTAAGGCAGTTCTGGTCCCAACAAGTAGCTCTTTGGAAAACATCTCAGCAGCACACATGGAAAAAATGCACCAGAAGCATTTTATTAATTTCCTGCATCTTACAGATACTTTTCACTGGTCAGTAATTATATGCCTCAGATAATTTGCTTGATTTGTAATGGGCATGCTTATGACCACCATCATTTTGGCAAAGGCTTAACATTGTCTGTTATTGTGCAGATGGCTTCTGTCCTTTATCACATAAGAAAGTTGGCATGTATCATTATGCAGTGTAACGGCATCAGATGCTACAAAGAAGCAAGTAAGGATGTAGCTTAAATAAATGTATTATATTAGAAGTACAGTTATAATTTTAATGGAACAAAATATACCAGTATAACATCATGCAACATGCTGATTAAGCAGTACTGTACATTTTATCTGCATAGAGACACAGTTGGAGGCAAGGTTCATAAATGTGTAAATGTGGTATCATGCTCCACAGTGTACTACTAATTCTCATAGTGGTACAGTATTTAATTAATGAAGCTCATAACTAGCATACTGTCAGCTTTGGTGAATGCATGCATGTCAGAAAGGTTATAGCTAAGCAATAATAAAATGTAAGTCTGTTTCTATAAAAGTATGTTTACCCATATATGCACAGCTGACATGACTGATATTCACATGGTAATTATTATATGGTACACATTATTGGAAAGCATAATGATTCATCAAACAAAACATTCCTATGGACAAAAAACATTAAAAAAAATCACTGAAAGCCATTTTCAGGGAAACACTTACTCCCACCCCCTTGACTTATATAGTCCAACTCCACAATCACACAACAATGGGATTAAAGTACAAAGTTATCATTTGCTTAAAGTGGCTTTCATCAAAATTCCTTTGAAGTATTATTAGTTAGCTGAAATTCAGTTATCATTTGTCAGGTTCCCATATTATTGGTATAGTAACTGCTATTTCCAGTAAATAAATAAAGCAATGTTATTATTATTGTTGTTATTATTATTATTATTATTATTATTATTAGCCAAAGTACTTTTACTATGACTGCCCCTGCCTGGCACAGGATCATAGGATCATAGGAAAGATCATAGGAAGTTACTAGGCTATTGGCCCTGAGGTTCTTACAAGCCTAGGCAAGAATTTAGCCCATGTTCCGACAAGTCAGCACCCGATGCCCCTGTCCAGCAGGGAGACAGATGGAATCCCAGGGGTGTATTTTCTGTTCCCCATCCAGTTATCCAGGTTGTGCATAAAAAGTGTTAATGAGGTACTCTGCTTGATCATGGAGCAGGGGTCAAGTCTATTCTACAGAAGGGGGAGTCTCTGGGACACAAATCTATCATGCCAACAAGTCCTATTGATGTCACAGTCCAGGTTGAGGTCGTGCGTGCAGGTTACTCGAGTGGAGCTTGACTTGCAGATATGCAGCAGTCCCATCAAGATGGGGTCTGAGATTGCTTTGTATGCCAGACAGAGGTCACCTCTGAGGAGTCTGTAGGAGACTGAATAGAGGGACAGGGCCTTTAGCCTATCTGTGTAAGGTAGATGTTTGAGGCTCTGGATTCTCCTGGTGAGGAACCTCTGTGGTATCTCCAGCTGCTGCATGTGCTTTGTGAGATACATGCTGAAAGGGGAATTGTACTCAATAATGGGTCTTATAAGGAAAGAATACAGGGATGTCATGACCACCTTGTCCCTGGATGAGATCCCCTTACTAATGAGGTGGGACATGTGGAAAGCTTTCCATACAATAGAGGCAATATGGTGGTCAGAAGTCAGTTTGCTATCAACCTGGGTGCCCAAGTCACTCACGGCTGATTGCATGCTTAGGACCATGTTATTAATGTGATAATTTGTGGGGACATCACTTTCCCCAAAGGGGTTGATGATGCATATTTTTGCATTCAGTTTGAGGCCATGTTTCTGGCACCAGTCATATGTTTGGGTGAGGCCCTCTTGAAGAATGTCCACTTCACTGGGGAACTGATGACAATGCTCAGCTTACAGTCATCTGCAAACTTGGTCAGCCATAGCCCACTGGTTTTGGCCTGCACCTCAGAAAAGTATATCCCAAACAACAAAGGCCCCAAGACCCATCCCTGGGGTACATCACTCATTATGGGTCAACTGCTTGAGGTGGCTTCCCCTATTTTGACTAGGTGGATTCTATCAGTGAGCCAGTTTGCTATCCATCTGGTAACATATGGAATGATGCTTAGTTGAGAGAGTTTATCTATTATACCCGAGTGGGGAATAGTATCAAAGGCCTTAGTCAGGTCAAGGTAGGTGGTGTGCACCATCTTTCCCTCATCCAAAAGAACATCGACCAAATTTAGAAAGCATGCCCTCCCTTTGACAAAACCAAACTGTGTGGGATCAAGTATTTGGAGGCTGCCAATGTCCTTGTTAATGAGGTCCATGATAATCAACTCCATTGCCTTCCAGATCAGGCTAGTTAGGCTGATGGCTCTATAATTTCCTGGATCGGTGGAAGCTCCACCTTTGTGGAAAGGGATGACAGTGGATGTCCTCCACTCAAATGGGATGAAGCCAGTACTCAGGCTTTGGTTAAATAGGGTGCATACTGGTGCTGCAAGTTCCTGTCTGAGTTCATGAAGGATGCAGCCTGGGATGTTACCTAGTTCCATGGAGGTTGCATTTTTTGCCTTTGAGAGGGCAATGATGACTAGCTCCCTATAGATATGGGGAGGGGGGCAGGTGCTGGGGATGTCCTGATTTACTGATGTCGGGAAAGAGAAGTGATGTTTTCACTTACCCTGTCTGCCACCAGGTTGGCTATATCTATGGCATTTGTATATGTGGTGTCCTTGACCACCAGTTCTGAGCAGATCTGAGAGCTTCCCTTGGGTTTGTGGACATATGCAAAGAAGGCCTTCCGATTGTATTTAGTAGATGTGGCCAGTTTGGAATTTAAGTTTCCTTTGGAGGATTTTATTAGTGCTCTTATTCCCTTGTTCAGGTTAAGGAGAGATTGCTTCCAATTAGGCCTCTGCCCCTTCTTGGTCCTAAACAGCAGTTTTTTTCCTGTTATTATAGAGTTTATTTATTGTAGATGTCCACCAGACAGGTTTGGTCTTCCTTGAGGAGGAGGATTTTGTCCTGTCAGGTATTCCTGATTCCATGCAGCTATATAAGTGCTGTTACAGTACTTTGCTGTAGGTTTGGACATATGTGCCAGTTTCTATGGAGGGGAGGGAGCTGTGAAACTGTTTATACCTTCCCCCAGGAGGTTGCAGTCAGCTTTCAAGAAGTTTTTTTGTTTGACCCTATCTAGGGGGTGGTCAGGGGAGATGGTGACTTCAAAAGTGATTGTTTTGTGATCAGATCTTACCAGGGAGGATGACACTGTAGGGATACTGCAGTGGTTACTCATGTTGGTTAATACCAAGTCCAAGATATTTTCACGTCTTGTTGTGTTGTCAACCAGATGGTCAAAGGCATTTGCATTGACAAAATCAAGGAATCTCTGTGCATTTGTGTTTTGGCATCAGTAGTTCTTCCCACTCTATGGTTGGATAGTTAAAGTCACCCAGCATCGGGGTAAAAGGTTGAATCTTGATAGATTCGAAGAGGTCCAGATAGGTGGAGTGGACATCTTGAGTTAAAGTTTGTTGCCTGCAGCTAGCTATGATTTGACTAGGGGTCCTGTCAATGTTTAACTGCACCTGGAGTGTCTTCTGTGCATCATACTGTTTAACCAGCCTGGAGGTGTGTATTATTTATATATATATTGCAATTCTACCTCCTTTTGATTTGCTACCCATGGTTTAGGGTCTGAATGTATGATAGGATGAGTAACATGGTACGCCTGGGGTGCTCTTCGCAGCTTTGAACCAGGTTTCTGTGACTACACAAATGTCAACATTTTCTAGGGTTAAGAATGTTTGCAATGATTGCAGTTTCATCTTTAGCAGCATGAACTTTAATTTGCGTTTTGATGAAATAGCAGTCTCTTTAGCTGACAAGACCTTAGGAGAATTACAAGAATGTTTTCAGAATGGTGTAGAAGATACTCTGGTCATACATGGTCATACAGATGTATTACTGATACCTTTCAGATCTTGCAACTATAGGAAATTGAGCCTTTTACTGTGAAGAAAGCATTCTTCCTGGTCTATATCCAATGATCTCATTTTTGTGATAGTACATCTCAGCACAGCACAGATGAAGAACTGAAACTGAGTCTTCTTTTCCACCACTGAAAAAGGAGTCTCACACAAATGACCATGACACAGACTTCAGATTTCTATTATCTATGAATAGGACAATACTTCTTCAAGGAATCACACTCCTGTTACATAACGCAATTTGAATTTGTTGAAACATTTAATTAAATGTTTATGCAGTGCTGTTACATTCAATATCAGTACCACCTATGCTATCACCATTATGTTATATTAAATGCACACATAAATAAAAGGGTCTAGCAATTGGTTACAACTGATTCACAAACTTCCCATCTCCCTTGCAAATGCAGAACCAAAACTCACTGGTAGCCATTTAGGTACTGGACATCCACAACCAAGTAGAACACTGAAAAATAAACTATCCAAACTTAAAATAATGTGAAAACAATTCCATAAAAAATCATCCAGTTAAGTACTTTCATCCTATACAATTAAGGACTGACAAAAAACCTGCCAAAACAGACTTTATATTAATTGTTCAAACTTCTTTTAAACTCACAGAAACAGTTTGAACATGTACATAAAAATTAATGACAAAACAAAATATTAAATGTAGAATAAATAACCATATGTATCACCTTTAATTTAAATAAGCATTAGATATTAGATTAGCATTAGGTGTTCTACTTGAACATGAATTCCTGTGCATACATAACAGCTGTCCATATCCATATACTGTTTGCTCCTTTAGTTTTCATTTTGAATATAGTTAAATATATATACAAATGTATAAAAAATATTGTATCCAAAATCTGAAAAATCGGAAATTCGAACTATACAAATACACTCAAGTTTAGCTGACCTCAACTGTAACACCAGGGGAATAGAGATATAATTATTCAATCCTGGTGCTTTGGAAGCATTCAGCCTAAGCTGAGACAATAATTCCTTATGGTGTGTTCTAAAGGTCCACCCTTTGGATCATGGGGTACTCTCTCTAAAATCCCAAACACACATTTTTTATATCTTTATATGTGGATGACTGCTTGTGCAGAGCATTTGTTTGTTTATCCTTGAAAGAGATCTCTTAGTTTTACCCACTTAAAAATGTTTACATGCATCTGTATAATCACCTGGCTTGTTTCTGCATTGACTTAATTATGTTCTTAAGACTTCTGTCTTTTTTTGTGTCCTATGTTCACTGCCTACTATTCTCCAATTAAAACAGTTCAACTTAATGTTGATACTATCATTAGTCTTTCAAAAGAACGGTGTTATTTAGTACAATTTATGCATTCATTTATATATGTGTGAGCTGGGAGTGATGATCTTTATATAACACTGTCCAACACACACTTTCATTGTACTTGACTCAGAAGAACACATAATAACATGCATTGTATCAGTATCAGTAAGGTCAAAGACTGCCGCTGTGTGCAATAAGAGCTGCATTGCTGCCAAATTAACAGTAGGCATTCCTGGGAATTCATGAAAGGACCTAGCACAACCTCTACAGGTAAGATGTGTTTTAATGGTAATCGTTTTTTAATTTTCTTATGTTTGGATTCTATGCTTTCAGGCATGCTAGGATCTGTGCTTGTGCAAGCCCATTGTGTTCTGCTGATAACAGTTTGTACTTTTCTTGCCTGATGCAATTGTGGTATTGGCATATTTAAGTAAAGGATTTGCATCCCCGCAAAAATGCTTTTTTATGAGTAAAATGTTGTTTGATGTATAAAACTCAACACAATGTTACTAACAGGAAAGATGCTCAACTGAACACAGAGGAGGAATATATATCTATTTAAAATGTTTTGAGCTTTGTGAATATTTAACAACCTGCTTAAATGTATCATTTTAGTCCATAACCACAAAAAAGGTTTGTTTGTTGTATGCATGTGTTTGCTTGTCTTTTTATGTGGTCATGTTACCAGAAATTCCAATGTCATTTATTGGATTTTGGTAGGCTGTTACTTATTTTATCTATAGTCTTGCCTTTTCAGTGTGTTGGAACTTTTCAGTTTGCTTTCTTCAGTCTTTATTAATTTTATTATGCTACACTAACTTGCATTGTACGCTCAGCCTACCAGGTCCATTTCACCTCTATAATACTGTTAAAACTGAGCCCAAACTGGTGGTCATCAATTTCCCCTCTTAAAAGCCTTTAATGTTTCACAGTTTTATGATATTCACTAAAATACTTCAAATGGTTACCACCCTGTCTGAAAATGAAAATAGTTATATTTGTACTATTCATTTTTCTCAGTAATCTGTAAAGAATCTTGTATTCCCTGTCATACAAACTCAAATATTCCCATAAACATTGTCTAAAATTGCTTTATGTAAAAGAATAACATTGACTATTTTATGTCGGTATTTAATTAAATATAATCCTAATTTACTTTTCATATTCCAATGTGGTAATTTTGTGTCATATACCTCTTTTGACCATTCTGTCATCCATGATGATATTTCCATGTGAAATGAGACCACATAGAATATTTATATTATAGTTTAGGCCTTATTAAACTATAGAAGATAATTTCAATACCTACATTTTTCTTCACTTTATGATTGTCTGAGTACACCACATTAACCTTCCAAAACTCAACTGTTTTAGTTGTTAAAAATGTACGCATGGTATGCCTCCTCTTATTTCATTTCAGCAACTTTTCTTTCAGTAATATTTTGTTGATTTGTGTGTAGCAGACAAAAGTTTACTCATCAAAAAGCAATTTTGCAGGGGACAATCTCTTTATAAATGCAAGGTTAGATGATCTTTGGTGTCTATAACATAATTGTCATTAGTCCCTTTACTCAGCCCTCGTTAGGCCAATCCCTGAATATAATGCCCCCTTTGGCATGTATCTGTCCAGACACATAGAGCAACTAGAATGTTCACAGAGATACCTTACTAAAGGATGTTGTATTTGTTTGTCTTTTGGCTTTTCCCGATTAGGGGTCGCCACAGCAGAACTCCGGTCCACTAATGATTGGCAGTTGGTTTTTATGGTGTTGAGCTGCCAGCCCGATGCCCAACCTTCAACAAAGGCACGCCCATTCAACGCATGTCTTTTGAATGCCCACTTGACTGCAGGGAGGACATGCAGACTCCACACAGAAGGCACTCCCAACCCAAGCTGAGAATCGAATGGGAGAACCTCACCGTGGATACAGATACCTTACTAAAGGATAAAAGGCCTAAATAATATGTTCTATATGGACTGCTTCAAAGCCCTGTCACTATATTTGGTATCCTACAGACTGCTGAGAGGTGACTGGTGTCTGGCATACTAGGTAACTTCTGACACATTACTAATGGATTTACTGCATGTCAGCAAGTCAAATGGCATCAGAAATACTTTTTTCTAGGGATCTCTTCCTCTTCAGCAACATCAACAGAATGGTTTCAAGGGAAAGGTATATTTCACAGAGAATATTGTTACTATGAAAAAGACTCCCTATCCACATAAAATAAAGTTTATCCCTATCAAGTTTTACGCACAGTTTCAAGCTATGGATGGAAAACAGAAAATTTACCCCAGGAGTGCCCCTTCTACTACTAATAGACAGAGGCAGCTCCTAAATGCTTTATCCCATGCATGTGCTCCTCAAATTATCTATGCTATGATCCTAGTTATTTTTATTAGGGGTAATATATAAATATCGACCATGGGATGGTCGACTCCAAGTTATAACCAAATGAGATAGGTTATTTCCTGCACAAAAAGGGAAACTGGCTCGGCTTAAAATGACTCAAAGGAGCAGCTAGCCTAGTACTTACCTATGAGCCTATTAACCTATTAGTGTAGTCAAAATGTTTTGGTGCCAGCCTAGGACTTTCAGATGCAAGCTAAATAAGTAGCTGACTGGGCCTGCCCCGATGATAACCCAAGATATTGCCTCTATGATTTTCATATTCTAGCTGCCATTACATAGTCAATAGAGAAACTTCTTCAAAACAAGTGTATCCATCTGCAATAGTTTCTAATAATTTATTTATGTATTTATTTAGTTAGTGTGTTTACCAAGGTAGTACACACTGACCACAGTAGGCCATTTGCAGGCTCAGCCCAGGTGCCGAAATTCACAATAAATAAATAAATAAATAAATAAATAAAGTACAACAAATTCACAAACATATAGTAATCACAGAAGGTAGTTACTCCTATAGGCAGTTGAAAAATAAGTAAATATTATTAATGGAAAAACAAATATGAATTAATTAAAGAAGTAAATATGAGCAGGAAAGAGGCAGGTGAGAACAGAGAGTCAAAGAGGAAGTGATGCAGGTAAGGAGGTAGTTAGGCAATGTGTCCAGTGGAAAAGACTTGCACTTGTGAGGAAAGATGAGAATTTGTTTAGGTAAGGGAGAATGGATTGTCAGAATTTGGGTCCATGAACGGCAAAAGAATGGTCAGTACAGTACAGTTTGTTTTGGGGTGTCTGGAATGAGGGAGTTAATTGGGAGAGGTTGCAGAGGTTGAAGGGGGTGATTTTATTATGGAGTTTGGCTGCAAGAGGTGGGAATGCACCTGGTTAAAGTAGTTTGAAAAGAAAAGCCTAGGAGTACCTCAGTCCTGCAGGAGTTGTCTATGGGAAACATGTAATTTAATAGGAGAAACACATACACACGCACATACACATGCACACACAGTTTGAATAAATTGAAAATCAGTTTTAGAACCATAAAGGTAATCTTTTATATTTCTCCTCCTTGCATTTCTCCTCCTTGCATAAATAAATTCTGGCTTAACACCCAGTTTATTTCCAAAGTATTCATAAAGAGTAAAAGTTTTCCATTTATTTCTCAAGATATTTTCTATCTCACAGATATTATTACTGAAACTCAATATCATTGCTTTATCGAACACTTCTTCTTGTAAAGTTTACTTTTGAAATATTGCTATGTGCTATTCGGAGGTAAATTATTTGTTCAATATGAATTATAGCAATTACTGGAATATTTACTTTATATTTTTAGATGGCATTTTTCTTATTTGGACAGGAAATTAATCTGAGTTGTTTTGATTTTTTGAATTTATTAATAATTTCACTATTTTTTGGAAATTTGCTTAGTATTCTGATATTACAATTAATTATTTGGATGCTTTTATTTTGAAGGACATATTTAATATCTGCTTTGTTTCTATAACTTACTGAAAATTGGCATTTTCAAATAATTATATTAATTTTTCAAGTAATCATTCTATGCGATAGAAAAATTATTTTAAAGGGCTTATAAATGGGGATATCTATATGAATTCCTAAAGTTGACCATATCTGAAGTTAATTATAAAAGGTATCATGTTTTTTATAAACCATTTTTATATTCAGGTTCATTAGTGAGTAAAGTTTACAAGAAGATGTAAGTATTGGATAACAATGATACTGACTTTCAATAATATTACATGTGAAATAGAAAATATCATGAGAAATAATTGGAAAATGTTTACTCTTTATAAAGACTTTTGAAATAAATTGGATGTTAAGTCAGAATTTAATTATGTAACATCTTGTATGTATAAATATGGAGTATGTATTTAAGTGTGACATATGCCTATACAATTCTCATGGTAATGTAGCAAGGCAATTGACTGTATTACCTAGAATAAAAAGACAGTAATTACCTTTTCAGTGTGTATAAAAAATTGTACCCTGGGTGGCAGAGATCAGGAAGTTCTTTCCTAGAGTAGCAGGATTATCATGTGCCAGAGTAAGGTTCTGACTGCAAATTGATGGTTTCTGGAGCTGAATGGTCCACTCATGGCCTGTGATGGGTGTGGCTTGAAGGCAGGTCAGACAAAGATTTATGTGGAAAGCTGAGGCCTACAACTGAGGATTATATTTACAGCCTATTTGCTGGAAGAAATGTGCTGAACTGAACTGTTGTGTGACCAAAACTGGTAGAGTTGCCTCTCTGTGTACATTGTATTATACCTTCTAAAATTAACCATGAAAAGCTAAATGGACTACCTTACCAATAAAAGTTTTGTTTCAATGCATCCCTGTTTCCATAGGGTTTTACAATTTAATTTCTTTATATATATATATATATATATATATATATATATATATATATATGATTATGGTTCATTTGATCAAAAATTCATTTGATCTAAAGAAGAAACAGTTTCACATTTCATTGAAACCACAAAGCATCAAAACGTATTTCACTGAAAATGTCATATAAACTAAATATATTTCCAAAAACATTTTTTTCAGGGAGGGCTTTACCCTCCACCTCCAATCCCCTTAAATTAAATATACTAACTCCAGAGGTTCAGACCCATGGAGAAAAGAACATATTCCTGACAAAATGAATCACTGTTGATGCACATCCACAAACTTCAAGACATGGATACAAATTAAGACTAGGTATTAGCAAGGAACTAATACTGATTAATACTAATTTGCATTATAATTTCTATGCCCCAAAACGAAACCAACAGTCATATTCTACAGACTAGCATAGCTTTCAATTAAACGTGATTCTATCATTTGTGGTTTCTATCAAAAGAACTTTCAACCAAATAGTCCACAATTTTTTTTAAATCAAATGAACCATAACCATGTATATATTTCTATCTATCTATCTATCTATCTATCTATCTATCTATCTATCTATCTATCTATCTATCTATCTATCTATCCACCCAAATCTCAACATCAATAACACTGACAACAAAAGGTCAACAATGCAAATATTGACAGAGCACTACTTATGCAGGTGGAATACACTCGCTCCACGTGAAAACAACCACAAGAAGAAAATGCTAGAAACATGTTTTTGCAGGGACCCTGCACTTCACACTCCTGCTAAAAATATGTATATAATAAATCCAAAAATTCACAATCCCTATGGAAGGAGCATATTCCCCAACTACAAAGATTATTGATCTCAGACACATGTCAGCCATCTGTTTTGTCGACCAATATGTGTTAACAAGACAGATGTCAACATCTAGGAGTTTTGATCAACTTAACCATTCCTGTATATGTATATACTACAGCACTCATATTTGACCATGAATGCAATACCAGCTTTTAAAAGCTGATATTACATTAAAGACAGATAGGGATCAGCTGATCTCACCCACCCATCACTTTGCTCCCAGATTAGTTGCCCTTCTTGCCCCAACCTAGCTATGCTACGTCTTATAATGCAATGACTACTCCTTTGAAGGAATGTCACAGCTACTTTCCAGCATGGGCCACGTACATATTTGACTAGTTACAGTTAATACACATCAGGGATCTTCATGTTAAACTTGCTTACATTGAACAATAAAAATATTCTGTGTGAAACCTTTTGAGAGTCAGGCTTTGTGCCAGAGCTCCTGCAAAATTGTGGTCAAGGATGTATGTATTGGCCATAGGCTCTACTCTGTGAAGGATGGTGGTGACAGGCATATAGATACAGATATGTACATATGCATATATAGATAGATGGATAGAGATAATATATATATATATATATATATATATATATATATATATATATATATATATACACACACAGATATATAGATACAGATATAGATATAGCTGGATATATGGATATTACTAATGACTGACATGTACTTAGATTGAAACACATTGCATTCAAGTGGGCATGTTTAGAACAATCCTGAAAAAAATAAAGTAAACCAATCTTTAAAGAAAACCAAACAGAGTTCTTTTGTGACTGGTGAAAGAAATAAGAATGAATGCATGAATAAATAAATAAATAAATGCAATGCAACCACTAAATTGCAAGCAGACGATGGCTGCATAGCACTACTGTCATGGAAAGGGTGGTTGGTAACCTAATGTGTAGGGTTAAAGGCATGAGCAGGGTTAAGTTAATGATTAGCATCCATGAATAAAGGTAGGACGGGGGTATTTTTATCATGTTACTGTCATAAGTGTTGTAATTCACTAACTTTTAAATGAATCTGACTCAGGTGTCATTAAGGAAGTGATGAACATATGACTGAGCTATTTAAATGTATGACAAAGTTGGATGTTAGTATGATGAAGTTTTTATATTCTTGAATGAAAGTGCTAAATGGTTAAGCAAAGATATTTAGGTACAACTCACTCTGGCAGTAATATAGGTGACCTTGAATCTATAAATAAACCCCAGATAGAATAGAGTAGACCTGTTTGAAAAAAAAAAAAACGTTCCCATCTCATATGTTATAAAAGTACTCTATGAATGATGTGAGGAAACAAAATTCTAAAAATGTTATGTTCAGACACACTTTAGATTGCACTAGAGCTAGCTTTAGATTTTTTGTCATTGATTCAGTACCCAAGGAGGCTAGAGGTGGAGCCTGGGAAACTAAGCTTGAGTACAGAGAGATGTTTTGGCAGGTAACTTTGGAGGTTAATAGGGCCCCAGGTTTAAATGATCATATTTCCCTGGCCCCACTTTTAAAATTGAGGTCTGCTAAACTATAATGATTTAATACTTTTTTAATATTAAATAAATAAATAATGCAAATAAAATAAATATTTTTATATCAAGTGTTTTAATATGGTGTTTTTATATTTTGTAAATGTTTTTCCTTGACAAGTATTACTGACATTTGGTTACGTTATTTATTTAGATTTATTGTATGTAAGATACTATTTTTTTTAAAGATGACTACTTTGATGTAGTAACATTTTTATTGGTTAATTGGTTGATTAATTTCATATATATGGGTTGCTATGGCACCTGTCTTTATCTGAAGAAGTCTGGGAGGTGCTCAGACGAAAACGCATGATTTTATTGTGTGGAGCGTTAATTTTTTATACCATCTCACTACTGCCTTGATTAAACCGCTGTTTTTATCACTCTGAGGTTCCAGGTTTTGTTTCTTTGTGTGATTTTACTGGAACATCCAGTGCTTGTGTGAGGTTCACTATTTAAATGTATGACAAAGTTGAATGTTAGTATGATGAAGTTTTTATATTCTTAAATGAAAGTGTTAATTGGTTAAGCAAAGATATTTAGGTATAACTCACTCTGGCAGTAATATAGGTGACCTTGAATCCATAAATAAACCCCAGATAGAATAGAGTAGATCTGTTTGAAAAAAAAAACTGTTCCCATCTCATATGTTAATGGAGTGACCTGGCTACTTATATGGATGACTTTCTCTCATTAGTTCACCATTTTTTTACTCAATAGTCAAGAAATTCTTCTATCTGGCTCAGTTCATTTCAAGGAAATAGCTTCACGATCCAAAGACATCATTCTACTACTGTACCCTTTCCTTATTAAAACAATCATTAAATACATCCAAGCATATCGTTCATCTGTAAAGGCTTGAAAGATTTATAACCAAAAAATTAAAATGCCTTATAATTCTTCAACTCTCTAGAAAGATTAGCACAAGTCTGATATGTTCATAGGTGAATACTAGGCTAACTGTCTTTAAGGGCCATTTGAAGCCTAGCCAGTAACCTGCAGTCAGAATCAAACCCTGCATCTTATGTCTATGAGGTAAAGACCTTAACCATTATGTCAAACCCCTCCAAAAGTAAAGAGTCATCAACCGAGGTGGGACCTGAACCCACAATTCTCAGCTGCAGAGGATGATTTATTTATTATTATTTTATTTTACATTTGTTGACCGGGCTAGTCTAACTGGATATATGTCCATTTTCAGTAGAGGCCTGGGGAGATAAATTCCAAGACATGGTCCAATACAAAAATACAAGTACAAACAAATAAAAAATAAGAAATAAAATCTAATGTTCTAGTAAAAATAGCAATTTTCCTAGTACGGAAAAAAATACATCAGCAATGGTAATGTGTATTACATCATAGAGGTTGTAACAGGATGTACAAATGAGGTAAAAAGTCACAAACAGTGCAAATTGAAAGAACGGAGACAACAATGCAGGTTAAGTCAAAGGTAGATAAAAGGAAATAATCATAGTAAAAAGAAAAAAAAGAAAATCATCAGCAATTGCAACATGTGAATTACAGCAGAAAGGTTAAGCAGGATCTAACACTGAGGACCTGCACTATAATATAGTGCTATTTTTAAGTATGGAGACATAGTATAGGTTAAGTCAGAAGTAAAAAAAAAAAAGGAGTTAGATGTGTAGTATTGTAGCAAAGGATATGCTTAAGAAGAGGTATATAAAGAGGATAGACATAATGAAAAAAGGTAGATCTGAGAAATATAATAAAATGGGAAATGTAGTAGAGGATAGTAAGCACTGGATAGGTAAGTCAAGTTAGTAGAGGTAGATGACTATTCTGGTCTGGAGCAGGGGCATAGCCAGTATGTTTTGAGGAGAAGTTTAATTCTGTCTTTAAAGAGAGATAGAGAGGTGAGTGAGGCGAGGTCATTAGGGAGAAGATTCCAGGATTTGCCTACAGTATTAGAGAAGAGAGAATCTCCAGCTCTGTTATTAGGTTTTGAGGTGTGGATAAGAAGTTTGTGAGATGAACGTAAGGACTTTAGGTTTTTATAGGGGGTGATGAGGGTAGATAAACTTGGTTTATTAGAAGGTTTGTATAGGATGTTGTGGGCAATGGTTAGTTGGTGAAATTTAATCTGGTGTTGTAGTTCTAACCATCCTAGCTGTTTAAATTTATACAATGATGGGTTCGGAATGGGTTGCCTGTAGCAAATCGTGCAACGTTATTATAGATATTTCCAATTTGCTGAGATTATTCTTGGAGAGATTAGTAAAGATGGGAGAGGCATAAAGGAGTGTAGAGATCAAATGGGTGTGGGGGATAGTAGTTTTACCAGTAGGGGAAAGGAATGGTTTAACCCTATAGAGACTTCCAATTTTTTTATTGACAGTCTTTATGGTATTATTGATGTGGATGTCGAAGTTCAGATTATTGTCGATGGTGACACCTAGTAGTTTGGTGGTAGAGTCAGAAGATATTATAGTACCATTGATAGATGTCACTGAGAATTGAAGAGGAGAGGACTTCAGAGTAGGAGTGAAGAGGAGGAGTTTGGTTTTCTTTGGGTTCAAAAGAAGGCAATGCTGAGTGAACCATTGTTCAACTATGTTAAATACTTTTTGGGTGAGAGCGTGAACTTCATGGGAGGATGTAGCTAAACATAATAGTGTAGAGTCGTCAGCATATTGTATACACGTGGCTTGTGGGATAGCTAGATGAAGGTCATTAATAAATATGGAGAAAAGAAGGGGTCCAAGTATGGAACCTTAAGGGACACCTAAAGTAATGGGTAAATGGGAGGATAAAGTATTATGCCAAAGTACTGCTTGTTTTCATTTGTCAAGGTAGGATTGGAACCATTTTATGGAAAGAGGGTCTAATGACAGAGATTTTAGGATGTTTATGAGAATCTGGTGGTTTACCATGTCAAATGCTTTAGACAGGTCAATAAATAGAGCAAAAGAAAGATTATTCAGGTTTTGCTGTTTGCTAATGTAGTCAGTAAAGGACAGGAGGGCAGTGGTAGTGCTGTGTGAGGGTCTGAAACCATGTTGACAGTTGGAAAGTAAATTGTTTTCGATTAAATGGTGAAGAAGTTGTTTATGGATACATTTCTCCATGATTTTAGCTAGGGGAGAAAGTAGGGCAATGGGGCGATAGTTAGATATTTCTGTGGACTGTCCACCTTTATGTAGGGGGATAATATGGGAGATTTTCCATAAGGTGGGGATGTAACCTTCAGTAATAGTCCTGTTGACCAGTATGGAAATAGGATAGGCTATGGCATTGGATGATAGCTGTAGATATTCAGAAGGCAGTAGGTCAGCAGAAGGAGAGCATGGTTTCAGTTTCTTCAAAAGGGTTTGAATAAATGTGGTAGAGACAGGTTTGAGATGAAAGGGGGGTGGGGGTGAGGAGTGTGAAGGTAATGTGAAGGTATTCGATGATAATTGACTGGCTAGTGTTTGGATAGCATCTGTAAAGAAGGTATTGAAGGTATTAGCTGTATGGATGGGATTTTTCTGGTCTATATTTTGAGGGTTTGGTGTAGTGGATTGACCTGGGTGGAGTAATTGCTTAATGCTGGCCCAGAATTTCTGTGGGTTGTTGTGATTAGGTTGTTGATATTGTACGAAGTATTTTTGTTTGTCAGAAAATATGGCCTTTTTAGTGTCATTTCTTAGTGGTCTAAAGGTTAGTTGGTCAGCAGTGTTTTTTGTCATTCTCCATTTGGCCCAATATTTATTTCTGATGTGAATGTTGTGTTTGGTTTAATTAGAAAGCCATGGGGCAGACTTGGTCTTAATTCTGATTGTACTGGAAGAAGCATGATGGTTAAGAATGGCAAGGAAGGTAGAATTAAAGAAATTAACGGCTTCATCTGGAGGCAGTTGTTTTAAGGGAGCCCAATTGCATGCTCTTAGTTCCATTTGGAATAGATCAGGGTTAAATTTCTTTTTGGATCTAATATGTCTAATGGAGGTTGGGGAGGGGGTGTTAACTTTATATTTGATGATGTAGATAAGTGAGTGGTCTAATCAGGGAGAGTTCCAGAACCATAGTAGAGAGTACGATTGTTTGTGAGAATCCAGTCTAATATGCTTGCTTTCATGTTAGCTTTATTTATTCTGGTGGGTGAGGTAATGGTTTGAGAGAAACCATATAGGTTTATGTGTGTGGTAGGAAGGCTACTACTATAGGAATTCCAGTCTAAATTTATGTCACCTAGGATTATGGTTTCTTGAGGCAGGTGTTGGGATAGCCAGCAGAGGAGTGCAAAGAGAGTGACAGGCAGTAATAAGATGAGATGGCCAAAGGACTAGAGCAGGACACAGGAGCAGGACACAGAGAGTGGAGCAGTTGTAGAGGAAACAATCAGCAGGACTGATTTGTGAAGGTAAGTTTTAAACGTCAGATGTGGTAAAGGTCAGTGAGAAGTGATCCTAGGAAAGGTAGTAATTGACTAAGTAGTAGTAAAACAAAAGTAAGGTGTGAGAACAGGAATAGCAATGCAGGTAAAATAGGAGAAAATAGGGTAAGAAGCCAGCAGAGAGCAGAAAAAGCAACTTTCTTGATCATAAGTATTTTTTAAAACTTTTTGTTTGCATTTTTCGATCTTTTAAGCTTTTCGACTACTGTTTGTGCCTTTATTACTGTTTTATTGCCTTATTTTCCTGTGTTTGTGAGCTTATATTGTTGATTGCACTTGTGGGCTAAAGTATTGCTTAAAAGTAACTAACAGGCTAATACACTCAAGTGTACCAGCCTTTGATAGTAATTTAGTCGAAAACAAAGCATTTACTGCATTTTTCCTGTCTGTTTGAAAAAAAAAACAAAAAAAAAAAATATTTCTCCTTTCCTAAACTTTACTTGCTAGTTGTTCCAGTGATCAGATTTTGCTGATCCCTGGATTTTGTATTTGGTTTCTGTGTTCCTCCATTTTCTTGTGTGGCCAGAGGTAGTTTCTTTACTCACCAGTGGGAGTAGGGAGTACTGAGCTGCTTGTTTGTCCTCAGAGGAGTGGTTAGAAGCAGCAACTTGTATTTTGTTGGCCATTTTGGGTCATTTCCTGTTTTTTCCAGCCCCCTGCTATAAAGCACGCGTTAGCGCGCTTTAGCGCGATTTAGCGCGATTTAGGGAGCTGCTACCGTTGCACACTAGGGCAGCGCCGGTTAAGCAGATTTAAACTATTAGGGCTACCTAAAGTTAACTCTTCAAATTTTCCCTTAAAACTACCTTCCTCAAAGTGTACTACTGTTCTATTTAGTGTATCCTACAACTATAAATTATCTCTACTTGACTCCCAAGTAGACTATTCTCTATCCGTATAGCTAAGCACTTGCTCCTACAGTACTTATCACCTCGATACAGCACTCTTGTTATAGAAAGTACCCCAAAAAAAGCAAACCCCATTTCTCAGTCACCCACATCCCCAAAACCTTTTTTTAAGTTTTTCTGTCTATTCCTTCTAGCATGTCAAGGGATCAGTTGCTAATATCCTCTCCTGCTCAGCTGGTGAACCTGGGATTATTGAGGCAATGTTACAATTGCCTCATGTACACAGACAACCCTCTCCTCCTCCCACAAAACACAAATACATGCGAGAGATGCAACTATACGGCCAAACTGGAGGCTGAGCTCTCTCAACATAGGACTGGCAAGACCAGACAGGAGGAGAAGGTAACCACACACACTATAGACCCAGTCTCACATAATACCATCACAACCTCAAATCATACACATAAACACACAAAGACATACTCAGAGGCTCTGATCAAAAATCTACCAAAACAGCAGAGGCCACCAAAGCAGACACCCAAACAACTACCACCTCAGAACACAACACCTGCATCACATAGACCACACAGTCAGAGTGTCAAGCAGTCACAGCCCTTAAGGCCAAACACTATGCCAGACACACTAGTCATTGGTGACTCCATAGTCAGACACACTGACGTCCCGCTCACTAGACTGAGTAAGGAGAAGGTCACAGTAAGCTGCCTGTCGGGTGCTAGAATCCGCCACATAACGCATGCACTCAGGTCTCTCAACAGCAGGTACAAGTACGACTCAATCATTGTACACGCTGGTGTAAACGACCTGAGACGTACCTCCCTGGACTACATGAAAAGAGACATAGAGGAGCTCTCTGATTATGTAGCCCAGGCAGGTATGACCCTGACCTTGAGCAGTATCCTACCTTCACCAAGAATGATGCCACAATACAGAGATAAGATGATCAGTTTTAACAATTGGCTTAAACTCTGGTGTCATTCAAAGGGGATCCAATGTCTGTCTGCCTGGGATGACATGCTGGACAAGCCACGCTGCTTCGCAAGGGGCAGCTTGCACTTGTCACCCCTGGGATTCCGGATTTTGGCAAAGGCTCTTGCCACCCCCATAGTGCCTTTTTTAGGCAAGGCTCAAATTCTAAACCTACCACCCTAGAACAAAACAAAGAAAAAAAACTAAGGGTAATGCTGCTCAATGCCAGAAGTCTTAACCTCAAGATACACGCACTTGAGGCCATTCTCAGTATGGAGAACATCGATGTCTGTGCTGTGACAGAAACCTGGTTCAAGGCTCCTGAGAGCACCCCAGCACTATCAGGTTTTACCTCATATCATGCGTTCTGGCCACAAAACCCGGACAATACCAAGAAAGGAGGAGGGGTATCCATATTCATCAAGGACACCCACACCTCAAGATTGGTGGCATTGCACGATGCATCGGAAACCATCCAGGTGCAATTAACCATAGGCAAGACTGCTATGCAAATTGTAGCATGTTACAGGCCACCCTCGCAAACTCAGGAACCTCACATGGCCTTCCTGAAAACACTGGAGGGGATAAATGTATCTCCAAACACCATCATACTAGGTGACTTCAACTACCCTAATATAGACTGGGAACACTACTCAAGCCCAAACACTCTAGCCCAAAAGTTCCTGGAATTCATAAACTCAAATGCCATGGAACAACTAGTCACCATCCCCACAAGAGGAGAGAACATACTGGATCTCATCATCACGAACATGGGAGCACAATGTTCAACGCCAGAAGTATACCCCTCACTGGTGAGATCTGATCACAAACTAATCTCGCTGGAGGTCCTCATCCCGCCCCCACCCGAAATGAAAAAGACCACAGTAAAGAACTTCTCGAAAGCCGACTTCACACTTCTAAACACTAGTGTGGTCTCCTTTAAGGCCCCTGAGCCGGCGGTTAACATTACTCAAACCGCTGAATCACTTACAAATGCCTTCTACCAGCACCTGCAGGGCTGCATGGATCAGGCAATCCCAAGCAAAACAAAGACTCTTTGTACCAAAGGCAAGCGTCAAGTCTGGTGGACCCCAGCCATAAACAAACTCTACAATAAAAGGAGAAAGCTACTACAAGATAGAGCAAAATCCTTAAAAGGTAAGACACCACTGATCACTATAAGTAAAAGCTAAGAGCTCTCATAAAATCATCCAAAGCTAATTTTGAGAAAAATAGCTAAGGACTCTAAAGACAACCATAAAGCATTCTTTAGCTATGTCAGAAACCTAGGAGGAAGCTCCCAGATATGCTCAGAATTAGTTCAAAATGATGTGAAGATTACTGATCCTACAGACATTGCCAACATACTGGCTGACAGGTTCAGTGCAAACTTCTCCCACCCTCCCTGCCTAAAGAAGAGATATCTATACCAAATGATTGTAGCCCCAAACATCTCCAACGCTCAGGTGAGAACTGCTCTCTCCAAGGCAAAGAACACAGCATCCATGGGACCTGATGGTGTCCCCGGCTGTGTGCTCCATGAACTCAACGAGGAATTAAACCCACAGTTAGGACAGCTGTTTAATCTTAGTCTCACCTCCGGATACGTACCCAGGAGTGGCGCACAGCGACTGTGGTCCCACTCCACAAAGGCGGTGCCTCCACCGACCCTGGAAATTACCGTCCCATTAGCTTGACAAGCCTGATCTGCAAAGCCATGGAAAGGATCATAATGTATCTCATAAATAAAGACATAGGGAATTTGCAGACTTTGGATCCAACCCAGTTTGGCTTTGTCAAAGGCAGATCATGCCTTTTAAACTTGGTTGACTTTTTTGAAACAGTCACCAAGGCCATTGACGAGGGAAAGGCAGTCCATACAGCCTACCTAGACCTGGCGAAGGCTTTCGATACAATACCCCACTCGGGTATCATTGAAAAACTCATCAACTTAAATGTAAACCCATACATTACAAGATGGGTTGCAAACTGGCTGAGTGACAGAACCCACAGGGTCAGAGTTGCTGGCGCCATGTCAGACTCTAAGCCTGTCACAAGTGGTGTCCCACAGGGCTCAGTCCTGGGCCCACTCTTGTTTGGCATCTACTTTTCTGAAGTACAAGCAAACACAGGAGGGTTATGGCTGACAAAGTTCGCAGATGACTGCAAACTGGGCGCCGTAGTTGAGAACACATCCGACACAGATATCCTTCAGAAGGGTCTCACAGAAACGGATAATTGGTGCCAGAGCCATGGCCTCAAGTTAAATGCCAAGAAATGCATAGTCATACCCTTCGGGAAAAATAAGGTTACCCCTAGCTACCATATAGGTGGCAATCCCCTGAACACAGAAGAAGTTATTAGGGACCTGGGAACCCAGGTTGACAGTAGCCTTTCATTTGACACTCATATTGCTAAATTAGTTAGGAAGACTTTCTACATTGCCCACCTTATCATGAAGGGATTCACATCTAGATCAAGGGAAGTCATAGTCTCCCTATACTCATCACTCATCAGACCAATGATCGAGTACAATGCCCCATTCGAATGTATCTGACCCGACACTTGCAGCAGCTGGAGAGGCCACAAAGTTCCTCACCAAAAGGATAAAGGGTCTCAAAATCTGTCTTATGCTGCACGACTGAAAGAACTCCAGTTATATTCAGTTGCGTGCAGCTTACTCAGAGGTGACCTATGCCTGACATACAAGGCCATGTCAAACCCAGATTTGATGAATATGCTTCATCTCAAAAAATCTAGATCCCTCAGAGCCACAAGGGCGGGTGACTTAAACCTCAACACGGTTATTAATAGGACGTGCTGGAGGGATAGATTCATCACCCAAAGGCTCCCTATGCTGTGGAACAAAATCCTGGTTTATGTGAGGCAGAGCACCTCGCTGGCCTTGTTCAAGAGGAATCTTGACCAATGGATGGGAGATCGCAGATACACCCCAGGGATTACCTCAGTGTCACTGCTCGACAGAGGCACAGCTAAATAATGGGCATAGTTTCTCCAAACTAAGGGGTGGCGTAAGCCACAAAACTATGGCTAGGCTTATAAATGCCCTCGGGCAGATAGCCTAGTATGAACCTATGAACCTATGAACCTATAACTTTTAACTGGTTATTCTGCTCTTCAGTTATTCCCACCCACCCGCCCTGTTTTTGTTTTGGTGTTAATCTTAGTGGCATTGAAACTGCCCACCCCTCAGCCTGCCTCTGGGCCCATCTCATTTGCTCACTCAACTGAGTGCAGTGAGATCATATTCTGATTTCAGGCACTCCTACTGTGTACAAAGAGAGCATCTGGGAAATAGAAAAAAAAAAAAAAATTAAGCTTATTTCCTGCCTTTCTTGTTAAGTGGTACAGACTATTTGTAGGCTTCTGAGCCCCCAAGCCCTTCTGTGTTTGAGGGAAGCCTTCTAGCTTGTTTTTTTGTAACTAGCCAGTTTTTTCTAGTTTCAGCACTCAAATTTGTTCTTTTGATCTCAGCTCTTGTTCAAAAAAAAAAAAATTTCATCTGCTTTTACTGTACTTGTGTTTTTACCTACTTCTTTTTACTTTTGCATCATCTTAAAATACTCAATTGTATTTATTACTGCTTGGTGTAACTCATTCTAAGCCTTTTGGTTTAAACACTTGGGCTTCGGACCAGTTAGTTGTTTTGCACTGAGAGGTTTGTGGTCTGCACTGTTGTGGCAGAGCGGGTGGCTTGCATCCTTCTGGGTTGAGAACTGCTGATTGGGGGCTCGGTGTCTGTTGTTCTAGAAGTGTATTGGTTCTGGTTTAAGCACTTGGGCTTTCAAGCCAGTTATTTTGCATTGGGAGGGTTCGTGGTCTGCACTCTTGTGGGAGGAGAGGCTGGACTCTGCCCTTCTGAGCTGGGAATTTCTGGTTAAAGGCTTGTAGTGCATGCATATCTGAACTGTTTCTTGCTGAAGTTGGTGCGCCTTGTTTGCTGTGGCATGGACTGGATTCGGGCCTGCTGGATCTAGCTTTGTTTGTGTAACTTGAGCACTAATCCAGACATTCTCTAAAGTATTCAATGGTATTTATTACTGCTTGGTTGTAACTTGATTAAAGTGTAGCTATCATTCAAGTCTTTTGGATTAAGCACTTGGGCTTCAGACCAGTTGTTTTACATTAGGAAGGTTTGTGGCAAGCACTGTGGTGGCAGGACAGGTAGCTTTCATCCTTCTAAGTTGGGAACTGCTGATTGAGAGCCCAGTGTCCAAGTGTATTAGTTCTGGTTTAGGCACTTGGGCTTCAGGCCAGTTATTTTACATTAAGAAGGTTCGTGGACTGCACTCTTGTGGGAGAAGAGGCTGGACTCTGCCCTTCTGAGCTGGGAATTTTCTGGTTAAAGGTTTATAGTGCCTGAATATTTGAACTGTATCTTACTGAAATTGGTTCACCTTGTTTGCTCTAGCATAGACTAGATCCAGGCCTACTGAATCTAGCTTTGTTTATATACTTGTTGTTTGTTTGCTTGTTATTTCCTGGAAGCTAATTCACCTAATACACAACTTCTCAATCACTAGTGATATCTGCATTGCTTACTGTACTTATTTCCTTGTTTCACTTGAAAGAAAGTTACTGTTTGTCGTTTTGCATTTAGTTACTTGTATCACATTGCACTCAAGTTACCTGGCACTTGCTCACTAAAGCAATTATATAAGTCAGCACTAAAATTAAAAGCACTACACCCTCACTCCCCACTGGCCCTTGTTTTCAATTAAGGATTTCCCAATATTATTCTAGCATGTCCAAAGGTCAGTTGTCAATCTCCTCTCCGGTCCAGCTGGTGAATCTGGGAATCTTGAGGCAATGTTATAACTGCCTCATGTACACAGACAACCCTCTCCTCCTCCCACATAACACAAATACTTGCGAGAGATGCAGCTATTTAGCCAAACTGGAGGCTGAGCTCTCTCAACTCAGGACTGGCAAGACCAGACAGGAGGAGAAGGCAACTACACACACCACAAAACCAGCCTCACATAATGCTACCACTCCACTGAATCAAACACATAAACACACAAAGACATACAAGGCTCTGAGTAAAAATTTACCTAAACAGCAGAGGCCTCCAAAGCAGACACCCAAACAACTGCTACCTCAAGACACCCCACAAGCAACACATAAACCACAAAAGCAGTGTGCAAAGCAGTCACAGCCCTTAAGGCCAAATACAACACCAAACATACTTGTCATAGGTGACTCCATAGTCAGACACACTGACATCCCACTCACCAGGCTGAACAAGGAGAGGGTCACAGTAAGCTGCCTATCGGGCGCTAGAATCTGCCACATAACACAAGCACTGGGGTCACTCCACAGCAAGTACAAATATGACACAGTCATTGTCCATGCTGGTGTGAGCGACCTGAGACTGCATGAAAAGAGACATAGAGGAGCTCTCTGATTATGTAGCCCAGGCAGGTATGACCCTAACCCTGAGCAGTATCCTTCCTTCACCAAGAATGATGCCACAATATAGAGACAAGATGATCAGCTTTAACAATTGGCTTAATGTCTGGTGTCATTCAAAGGGGATCCAGTGTCTGTCTGCCTGGGATGACGTGCTTGACAAGCCACGCTGGACGGCTTGCACCTGTCACCCTGGGATTCCGGATATTGGCTAAGGCTCTTGCCACCCCATAGTGCCTTTTTAGGCAAGGCTCAAATTCTAAACCTACCACCCTAGAAAACAAAAATGGAAGAAATTGAGGGTAATGCTGCTCAATGCCAGAAGTCTAAATCTCAAAATGCACGAGGCCCTTCTCAGTATGGAGAACATCGATGTCTGTGCTGTAACTGAAACCTGGTTCAAGGCTGGCACTATTAGGTTTTTACCTCATGCGTTGCCCGCCCCAAAACCCGGACCGCTCCACAAAAGGAGGGGGTGTATCCATATTCATAAAGGATACTCACCTCCAGGTTGGTGGCAACGCATGAAGCTTCGAAACCATCCAGGTGCAACTAACAATAGGCAAAACTGCTCTACAAATTGTAGCATGCTACAGGCCACCCTCTCAAACTCAGGAACCCCACACAGCCTTCCTGAAGACACTGGAGGGTATAAATGTATCTCCAAACACCATCATATTGGGTGACTTCAACTACCCGAATATAGACTGGGAACATTACTCAAGCCCTAACTTTCTAGCCCAACGGTTCCTGGAGTTCATAAATTCAAATGCCATGGAACAGCTAGTCACTGTTCCCATGAGAGGAGAAAATATACTAGATCTCATTGTCACAAACATGGGGACAAAATGCTCCACACCGGAAGTATATCCCTCATTGGTGAGATCTGATCATAAACTAATCTCACTGGAAATCCCGCCCCCACCCCAAACAAAAAAGACCATAGTGAAGAACTTCTCTAAAGCAAACTTCACACTACTCAAGACTGGTGTGGTATCCTTCAAGGCCCCTGAGTCAGAGGAAACCACAACCCAAGCTGCGGAAGCCCTTACAAATGCCTTCTATGAACACCTCCAGGACTGCATGGATCAGGCAATCCCAAATAAAACCAAGACTCTTTCCACAAAGGGCAAACGTCCAGTCTGGTGGACCCCAGCCATTAACAAACTTTACAATAAGAGGAGAAAGCTATTACATGATAGAACAAAATCCATAAAGGAAGTCACCCTGATCATTATTAGTAAGAAACTCATAAAATCAACTAAGGCCAATTTTGAGAGAAAAATTGCCATGGATTCAAAGGACAATCATAAGGCCTTTTTCAGCTATGTTAGGAACCTGGGTGGAAACTCACAGATATGCTCAGAATTAGTCCAAAATGATACAAAAATCACTGAACCCACAGACATTGCCAACATACTGGCAGACAGGTTCAGTGCAAACTTCACCCGCCTCTCCCCCCCTAAAGGAGGGATAACTATCCCAGCCGAGTGTAGCCAGCCGGACAGCTCAAATGCGCAGGGGGAAGCTGCTCTCTGCTAAAAACACAGCATCAATGGGACCGGATGGTGTCCCGGCTGTGTGCTACACGAGCTAAATGAGGAATTAAACCGCACATAAGGCAGCTGTTTAATCTCAGCCTTACCACAGGATACGTGCCCAAGGAGTGGCGACGGCAACTGTGGTCCCACTCAAAGGTGGCGCCTACGGACCCTGGTAATTACCGCCCCATAAACTTAACAAGTCTAGTCTGCAAAGCTATGGAGAGGATCATAATGGAGCTCATAAACAAAGATATAGGGACTTGCAGACATTGGACCCGACCCAGTTTGGCTTTGTCAAGGGAAGATCATGCCTTTTGAACTTGGTCGACTTCTTTAAAATAGTCACCAAGGCCATTGATGAGGGAAAGGCAGTCCATACAGCCTACCTTGACCTTGCAAAGGCTTTCGACACAATACCCCACTCGGGTATTGTAGAAAAACTTACCAGCTTAAATGTAAACCCATATGTCACAAGATGGGTTGCAAACTGGCTTAAGGACAGAACCCACAGGGTTAGAGTAGCTGGCTGTGTCAGACTCCAAGCCGGTCACAAGTGGTGTCCCACAGGGCTCGGTCCTTGGCCCCTATTGTTTGGCATCTACTTCTCAGAAGTACAGGCCAACATGGGAGGACTTTGGCTGACAAAGTTTGCAGATGACTGCAAACTGGGCGCCATAGTGGAAAGTGCATCGGACACTGATATCCTTCAGAAGGGACTCACGGAAACAGATAGCTGGTGCCAGAGCCATGGCCTGAAGTTAAACCCGAAAAATGTATAGTCATACCTTCGGGAAAAACAAGGTAACCCCAAGCTACCATATAGGTGGCAATCCACTAAGCACAGAAGAGGTTATCAGGGACCTGGGGACCCAGGTTGACAGTGGCCTTTCTTTTGACACTCACATTGCTAAAGTGGTTAGAAAGACCTTCTACATTGCCCACCTGATCATGAAGGGATTCACATCCAGATCTAGTGAGGTCATTGTTCCCTGTACTCTTCACTTATCAGACCAATGATCGAGTACAATGCCCCATTCGGGATGTATCTCACCCGACATCTGCAGCAATTGGAGAGACCCCAAAGTTCCTCACCAAAAGGATAAAGGGACTCCAAAATCTGTCATATGCTGCCAGATTGAAGAAACTCCAGCTCTATTCAGTCGCATACCGTCTGCTCAGAGGTGACATGTGCCTGACATACAAGGCCATGTCCAACCCGAATTAATGGACATGCTCCACCTCAAAAATCCAAATCCACCAAAACCACTAGAGCAAGCGACTTAAACCTTAGCACGAAAATAAGTAGGTCGTGCTGATGGGATAGATTTATCACTCAGAGGCTCCCTATGCTGTGGAATAAAATCCCGGTCCATGTGAGGCAGAGCACCTCGCTGACTCTGTTCAAGAGAAATCTAGACCTGTGGATGGGAGATCGTAGGTTTACCCCGGGAATCATCTCTGGGTCACTGCTGGACAGAGGCACAACAAACTAATGGGCACAGTATTTTTTCATATAAGGGGTGGCGTAAGCCACAATAATTTGGGCTAGGCTTATAAATGCCTTAGGGCAGATAGCCTAGTATAAACCTATGAACCTATGAACCTATAATACGAGGATGAAATGGGGAAAAAGCTGGGTAAGTGTGCCACCTAGTGGGCAGGCCTAAAAGTGCAGGCATATGTATGATGGAGTTAGAAGGAGTAAACCAGGGAAAGGTGGGAGATTTAGTCGGAGAGGGATTCAAAGGGAATGGGAGAGAGAGAGATATTTATGTATAGAATGGGGGGGGGGATACTCTGCTGGAAGCTGCTGGCTGCCTGAGCTCAAGATGCCTTATCCATTAAGCCACTAGGCCCATTATATACTCAGTAGTCTGCAGGCTGCTCAAATCCTATTTGACTTCCTATTTCTTCACAAAACCAATAACTTTACAAGCACCCACAGTAGGGATCTTAATCTACACTAACAAATAAGCAAGACTCACTGGACAGGTAGAATCCTGACTCAAAACATTACAGACTATCGGATAAGTTACCACTTCCACTACCTTTAAGGCTCACTTTCATAATCAGATATGTAGACACAAATTTAAACCCGAGTTGTCATATACAGCCCTGACTAACTTGGGAGGTGAGCACTATAGAGTGCTTGAAAAGGGGGGGGGAGACATTTTAAGTTTGTTTGCTTAAAGCTGTATATATCTAAGCATCTTATTGTGTCAGCAATCACTTGCTAAGTATTTTTCCTATGTTTCTGTGATCCTGTGAAGGGGATTACTGAGGCCTTGGAAAAGGGACATATAGTCCACCCTGTGTAACTGGATCTTTTCCAAGTCTTTGGCACTATTGTCCATGCTGGGATTATTGCTTAACTCTCACAACTCACATCACCACAGACATAGTTTTCTGGATAGGTAACTTGCTGTCTAACAGAATCCATACTAATAAGGTCAATGGTATTTGCTCTACACAGAAAAATTTAACTATCAGTGTCCCACATGGACTCTGTTCTAGGCCCTCTCTACTTTGGTATATACTTCCCTGACATGAAGGTTTATGTCCAGTGACTATGGTTAACCAAGTTTTCTGATGATTGAAAACTCATAATGGTTATGAAGTCCTATGCTGATACTCAAATTCTCAAAAAAGGGCTAGACTTAGCAAATACTTGTATTAGTCATGGGTGTACTCTCGATGCCAAGAAATGCAGCCTAGTCTCCTTTACTATACCTAGCTTAACTGACCCCTAGCATGCAGATAGTATTCCACTTAAGTCTGGCAATTATTAGGAACTTGGGTTCCTATGTTGATAACAGACTGTCATTTAACCAACATGTCTCTATGTTGGTGAGAAATCCATCTATCTTGTACAATATGTTCTCTGTGGCAGCTCCTAAATTTCCAAAAAAGTTATGGTCACACTTTATTTGTAACTAATTATGATCTTCATTTAATATAATGCCACCTTCAGTATTTACCTCCTTAAACACTTTAACCAGTGCAACACAGGTTTATATCATTTAATCAAAACTCACATTGTCGAACACCTTTTAATCGAAGTTTCAAATCAGCAAATGGACTTTTAATCAAAGTTTTTCCCAGGCCAGACCAATGGTTGGCCACCATATGGAATTTGCCCTTTTCCTCACTGTAGTGCGATCTCAGAGTTGGTATATTTAGTTAGTGGGGGGTGTGAAGGGTGGAGCCTCCCACCTGAATAGGTTTTAAGTTTTTTGATTATTTTTTTCATGGTTGCTAGGGTGGCCAATCATTGGTTTGCCCTGGGAAACAGTTTGATTAAAAGTCTGTTCACTGATTTATGTGTTCAATTAAAAGGTGTTTGATGAAGAGGGGTTTGACCATGTCAGTTTTAATTAAATCATATAGACCCGTGCAACACACCTCAGCGTTTCCCCACCAAAAAGATCACAGATCTCAGCAACCTTAGATACTTTGATAGGTTAAAACTCTACTCTACACAGTGTCATACATAATCTTTCTGCTTATCTTTCTAGGTGATTAATATGTCAGCCATCGTTAAAGTTCTACACCTAAACAGGGCTAGAAATGTAGAAAACACCCACTCTAGAGGCCTAAATAGCTACTTCCACATCACCACTACCAGTTTGCATGACAGGTACCTGGCCCAACACATCCCCTATTTCTGGAAAAGGCCTTCTTTACATATTAATGAAAGTGCTTCCCTAGTACCCTTTAAAACCAATGTGGACGAGTAGGCAGATGGTCACATGTTTTCACCTGGGATATGTGTAGAATATCAACCTAAAGGAACACTGTCATCTACCACCAATATTGGGTGATGTGGTTGAGCTTCACAGTGGTCTATTTTGCTGTAAGCCCAGTAAAAATCTATGAACTTACTTTATACTATAGTTTATATTTCAGTTACATTCAAAAATTAAATTGCAGTAAGTCCACCCAGATTCAGACTCAACAAAAAAAGGTACATACAAAAATGTGGAGACATTTTCTTGCAACACTGGCTAATAAGAAGATAATCTTTAGCTACTGAAAACTTACAGATTACTAGATTTGTTGTGTCTTCCAAAAAGTATGCAGAAACCACAGCATCCTAATCAATTAAATCAAAATAATTATTCTTACCTGAAGATCACATCTGAATGTAACAGAGTTCTGCTGAATATGAAGTATCAGTGCCATTGGATGGCAGGAATATTCATCGCAGTACTCATGGGTTATATAGCAGACATAACAAAGAATAGTTGACACTGACTTCAAAAAAATGCCCATTAGGCAGTTATTAAACAAGATAATGTCTCGTCACAATTGGTAAGGCAATCTCACAGTATCCAAAACAGATGTGAATCCAGAACAGATGTGGATGGTGAAGATGCCACTGCCAAACACTAAAGCTAGTTGTCTTACAGTACTACCTTATCCCAATTTTCTGTACACTCATCCCTCATTTCCTTTCCATGTTCTGCATATTTAGAAATGCACATGTGAATCTTTGAACAGTAAATTGCATAAAGCAAGTACATTTCATGCAGACATTAAATGCATACAACAAATCTATAATACTAGGTATTAGGTTTAGCCTGAGCTGATAATTCTTGTTTAACCCTGCTCCTCTAGCCCCGTTATGCCATCTGAATATAATGCTTCTTGTGTTTTCACAGATTGTCATACTTTTCCACTTTTTCATCCATCTTTTCAACACACTGCAACTGCCCACAACTACACTGAATAGCTGAATTAAGCAGAAGTCTGGGGGGGCCAACGATCCCAAGAAGCTTTGGGGTTCTATGTACTGTGAGCTACATTTCAGAGCTTTATTCCAAACTGTTGATCCAATGATGGCCTCAAGAAAAATATTGACTGAGGAAACACATTTAATCTTTTATTTTTTTCAAGGAAGAAATGAGTTGTGTCCAAGGCTTAATGTTGAAAGCTGACAAAAAAGTATGTTTCTCCATAAACCGATAGTACAAATACTTACGAGGGTACATAAATCATACATGAAAATAGTGCCTGCCTTCCTACCACTCCCACCACCAAAAGATAACTTCTATGCAACCCTTTGACATTAAAGTGGGATGAAAGCAAAAGACCAAATTGCCACAGTCATATATTTCAGATCAGATATCTACACGGTATGCCTCCTTTGCCCTACCCATCCCTAAAAACAGACATTTTCTGTGTATCCTCTGATCAGATTAGGATGAAAATAAAATAATAAATAGAAAGGTTTGACATATTTTAACTTGTTGCTGTTAGATGTGTATACACAGAATTTGCCCTTAACCTACCTATAAAAGATACCCACCTGTATATATGTGTGATGTTCATTTGTTAGGAGAGTGAAAAAAATTATCAAAGTAATGCATTCCAACTTGATGCTCATAAACAATACACTGCCCTTAAACAAACTGTAATGACCACGCGTTTCTAACTCTTCAGTTTGACTGTAAGGAAAATTAAAGAAACAATTACATCATTGCCCCCAGAACCACAAAAGCTATAGCAACATTTTGTGCTATCCTATAAGTGGGGTCAGGTTTGGACTAGGTTAGGTCCAGGGCAGAAGCCAATACTTAGTCCACATCAAATTACACTGTACACTTATACAGTCAGAGGTGCTGGGATCAGCAGGCCTCCAGAAGCTGTGAGGCTCTAGTTGTTCTATGCTGCTTTTTAAAAGATAATGATTTGCGAAGTTTTTTTTCTGCCACCTAAAAGATTCATATATGTGCCTACCAAAATCATGTTGGTTGGTAGATAAAAAACAGATATATTCTCCCAAAAGCACTCACATTCATACACCCATACTGGCATTGACCCTGGAAAACCAGGCTACTCACAAGATCAATGAGTTATGCAAGCATGTGCACACACGCACGCACACACACACACACACACACACACACACACACACACACACACACACACACACACACACACACACACACACACACACACACACACACACACACACACACACGCACACACACACACACAGACACACACACACACACACACACACACACGCACACACACACAGACACACACATACACACACACAGACACACACATACACACACACAGACACACGCACACACGCACACACACACACACACACACACACACACACACACACACACACACACACACACACACACACACACACACACACACACACACACACACACTGATACTGCCCTTAACCAGTCAGGACTATGATATGATGCACAAACATGCTCACTGCATGCTTGTGTTCAAACTGGATGAAAGTTGTGGGTGTTTTTTATTTCTTTCTCCTCCAGTTTTGCAACCATGGAATTAGCATATTTAAGTAAGGCAGTGTCTTTGTGTGTGCATATATTTGTTGTGTGTGTGGGATGGTTGCATCATGATGTCTACCACTTGAGGGTACTAAGAAGGTTTTCAACTGCATAAGTGTTTTTAAACTGTTTCATTACATTAAAGCTTTGTTATGTGCATATTTGTCTGGCTGAAGCTTCTGTAGAGACTGAAGATACAGAGTAAAAGCAAATTCTGCAGACAGAATTCCAATTAAAAAAGTATAGAGCTAGAATAATAAGCTTAGAATTCTACAAGAAGAATTCTATGGAAATAACTCTTGGTAAAGTGTTCTAAACACTCAGATTTACATAGGGAAGATAAAACATGCAATCCTATTTGTAGAAATGTAAACACATAATTCTACTGATAAAGTTTTTCAGATATAATTCTAGATATAGAAATCTACAGATATAATTCTACAAATTAAATGATGGAAATAGATTGTTTATATAGTATGTCAAACGAAGTCTAAACTCATAATTCTACAGATATAACTCTAAAGAAATGAAATTACAGATTAACGACTGTTTTTAAAATTCTATTACAGAATTCAGCAAGCAGAACTGAAAGCACATAATTATATAGATATAATTCTGAATGCAGAATAAGCAGTGAATTCTACAAGCAGAATTCTATAAATAGAATTTCTCAGGCAGAATTTTAAAAGCATAATTGCACAGATAAAATTCTACAAATAATTCCACAAGTAGGACACTGCATGGAAAATTCTAAACACACAATTCTAAAAACAGTGTTCTAAACACAAAATTATGCAGACAGAATACTAATGATAGAATGCTAAATACAGAATTCTGTACACAGAATTCCAAAAATAGAATTCTAAGCACAGAATTAAGCAGACAGTATTCATTCTACATAGGCCTCCACAAACAATTCAACAGAAGGAAAGAATTCTAAACACAGAATTTTACAGATAGAATTCAAAATGTGGAACTAATTCTACACAATGTAAAGTTTAAGAACCAAGAACTAAACATAGAACTTTACAGACTCAGTTATATTGATAGATTTCTATCATAGAACTGAAAGGGCAGAATTATAAGAACAATTCTACAAACAAAATTCTAAGCAGAAAATTCTGCAGCTCCCAGATAGAATTCTACAGATAGACATTTAAACTATGCGTTCTACAGATATAATTCTAAATACAAAGTTCAACAAAGAATTCTACAGATAGACTTTTAATCATGTTGTTCAAGGAAATTATGCACATAGAGCTTTGAACAGTCTAAAACAATTCTGCACAATGAATTACAAAGAAAGAATTCTGAAAACAATATTCTAAGACAAGAATTTTATAAACATATTCTAAATATGGAATTCTACAGCATGGAGACTAAACATAGAATTCTACACATAAACTTGTAAATACAAATCATTCAGATTGAATCATATAGATGTAATTATGTGTTTTTTTTTCTATTCTCAGGATTTTAAATAAATAACCCTGAAGTTGGACCTTTACAGCTAGATTTCTGCAGTTTTACATTTCACTTCCACAAGTATATGGCTAAACATGACATTCTGTGGAAAGAATTCTAAACAATAAGCAATCCGGTTCTACTGTTAAATAATGAACTTAAAAACCCCAAGCCATCAGAAATGTTAAAAACAATGAACTTAAAAACCCCAAGCCATCAAAAATGTGAAAAACTAATGTCCTAAACATAGAAAGACAAAACAGTAATCAATAAATGTGAAAGACAATAAGTAACAGGAACCACCAAAAAGTAAACGCTCCAGAACCAATCTCTGTAGTAAAAATTGTAAAAATAAAAACAAAGTATGGAAGCAGACCTATGCAAAAAGAAGTTGCATAATGGTGATTTTCATTCCACAAAACAAAAATTCAAGTCCACGAAAGTCCATAAAAATCAGAAGGGCTTTTATTCCATATGCAAGACAGGTAAGCGCTTTTGCCAGAAGGCTTTTTCAAACCATTAACAAAAATCACAGGGAACATTATACCTTATATAATTCATCAATTAAATATGCAAATAAATAATGACATCACTACAATGAAATTTAAAAAGACAAACTAATATAAAAGTTGATGCTAGTGTATCAAAAAAGTATATATAACATATCTTCTATACTACATCAGCATACTTTAAAAACAGAGATTACAATAAATAAATAATTTAAGGTACATGTCATCTCACAACTAATCTCCTATTCTTTAACACAGGCTTGATTGATATTTTGTCATTCAAGCCTGGGTTTATATGTGCCCTAAGCTTGATGATCCAGATCATTTCAATTCTTTCTGTATAGTTTCTAACATCTCCACCTCTCATACTAGGTGTGTTAACATAAAGAACCATACATTTAAAAATATGTGACACATCCATTTCATTCACATGTTTAGATAATGCATTAATACTAGATTTAATACGTATTTGATATGTGTTCCCTTATTCTATCCCTAAGCCTTCTGTCAGTTTTACCGACATAGAAGTCAGGGCAGGAACTACACTGAGCAAGATAAACCATGTGTTCTGTATTACAGTTAGCTTCCACATTAACTTTAAACCATTGGGAAGTAAATGGGTGTACAAAAATAGTGTTTTCACATATAAACTCACAAAAATTGCAATTATTGCATGGAGAGGTACATTTAGAAACTAAATCAAAGCTGTATGAATAGGAAGTCTTGGGATAACACAAAAGTCTGTGTAAGTTGTTTTTATTCCTAAATAAGAAGAAGGGGTTATCACCAACAACCTCTCTAATACATGGATCAACAGTTAAAACTCCCCAATGTCTCAGAATAATATTTTTTACATTTCCAACATCATGTGTAAAAAAAAAAAGAAAATTTTTGGGCAAAGGCATTCATATTAACAGTGGATGTTATTTCCTGTCTAGCTTGATAAGTATTGATGCCCCTATCTGAAAAATATGGACAAGCCATATCAGATCTATTTTGTATGACTGCTTCAGTCCCTTCAAGAATCTCATCAAGTCTATATGACCTAGATAACAATCTCTCTTTTCAATCAAACAATTCCTTTGCATATCCTTCTTTCATAGGGTTAAGCCTAGAGGTCTGATGGCCTGTCCTTTAATAATGTGTTTAAAAATATATCTAGGATGCATGCTCCCTCTGTATAATAAGGTATTTTATGGCAAGCTCTCCTGTGGACCCCAGTATTTAGCTTGCCACTACCCAACCTCTCAATTTTAACATCAAGGAAAGTAATCCTTGACATTCAATTGGTCATGGTAAACTTTAAATAGGGTGTAAGAGAATTCACCTCCTCAAAAAAACATTTTAATTGTCTGTTACTACCCATCCACAGAAAAAAGACATCATCCACAAATCGCTTGTAGAAAATAACATATCTCTGGAACACAGGTAGAGCAAATAAATTCTCCCTTTCCCAATAAGCCATGACCAAGTTGGCATAGCTATTGGCACAAGAAGTGCCCATAGCTACATCATCTTTCTGAATATACAAATTTTCATTAAACAAAAAGAGGTTGCTCTCCAACACAATTTCCAGCCGAGAGCATATTAAATCCACCTTCACAGGACTAAAGTCCGTCTGTTGTGTTAAATAATTATGAATACAATCAACACCTTCTTGATTCGGAATCACAGTAAAAAGAGATTTGACATCTAAAGTTACTAAAGCAAAATAGGCATCATCACTAACTGTTTCCATTCTTGTATACAAATCTAATAAAAACTATTTTGTATCCTTTAAAATAACAGAATTCTCATCCACTATGGGTCTTAACAACTTTTCTATGTAAATTGATATGGGTTCAGTAACTCACCCCCTACCTGCCACTATGGGTCTCATGGGAGGGTGGAGAGGATCTTTATGAACCTTGGGCAGGCCCTGGATAGTGGGTATTAATGGATTGTCAACCCTAAAATATTTATATAGCTCTAAACTGATCGTATGGCTCTTAACTAATTCATCCAAAGTATCATAAAGCCTTAAAACACAGGCTTGGACATCATCAATTTGTATAATTGAGTAAAATCTACTTTCTGTAAGCATTTCAGTCATTAATTGAATATATTCACACATATACATCACTATAACAGGTCCACCCTTATCTGCTGGTCTAATAATAATATTGTGGTCACTTTTAAGTCTTTGTAGAGCTAAATTGTGTCTACATGTCAAATTGCCTTTTCTTTTAACACCATCATAATTGTGACTCGAATTATAAATATCATTCTCCACTAATTTACTAAAAACATCCAATAAAGGATGATAATTTGGAATGTATAAACTTGGTTTAGTATACTGTGGACCATGAGAGGCAGAGGTATTCTTGCCAAATTGTAATTTCAACTGTACATTCCTTATAAATAACTTAGTATCTATAATAGTATCTACTATGTCACTATTAGTTGTAGGTATAAAGGATAAGCCCTTATTCAAAATTTCCAATTCATCCTTATCTAAGGGTCTGTGGGAAATATTCCATACTATTGTGGTGTTGTCCATTCCCACATTCTCTTCAATGTTGGGCCTGTTGGTTCTCCCCCAGTCGCTTTCCGTTTTTGCCTGCGCCTGCTCATTGAGCGACTTCTTCCCCTCCCTCGAACATCGGTTATCGGGAAAGGGGGAGGGTGAATTGGTTCTCACGTAATATTTGCTACACTTGTCTTTCTCCTAACCACAGATTTATGTGTAATAGTGTCACTGTTCACAGAAGTAGATGAAGTAACAACAATGTTGCTAGTCCCCAATTCATTAGTTGAAACATTATTACCAAAAGTGTTGTCAGCAGAACTGTCGACATCACTTTGACTACTACCAATAACAGGAAATTTTGAATAAGGGCTTATCCTTTATACCTATCATCCTTTATTGGAAGTTTTTAGTAAATTAGTGGAGAATGATATTTATAATTCGAGTCACAATTATGATTTTGTTAAAAGAAAGGGCAATTTGACACGTAGACACAAGTTAGCTCTACAAAGACTTAGAAGTGACCACAATATTATTATCAGACCAGCAGATAAGGGTGGACCTGTTATAGTGATGGATATGTGTGAATATAATCAATTAATGACTGAAATGCTTGCAGAAAGTAGATTTTACTCAATTATACAAATTGATGATGTTCAAGCCTGTGTTTTAAGGCTTTATGATACTTTGGATGACTTAGTTAAGAGCCATACGATCAGTTTAGAGCTATATAAATATTTTAGGGTTGACAATCCATTAATACCCATTATCCAGGGCCTGCCCAAGGTTCATAAAGATCCTCTCCACCCTCCCATGAGACCCATAGTGGCAGGTAGAGGGTGGGTTACTGAACCCATATCAATTTACATAGAAAAGTTGTTAAGACCCATAGTGGATGAGAATTCTGTTATTTTAAAGGATATGAAACAGTTTTTATTAGATTTGTATACAGGAATGGAAACAGTTAGTGATGATGCCTATTTTGCTTTAGCAACTTTAAATGTTAAATCTCTTTTTACTGTGATTCTGAATCAAGAAGGTGTTGATTGTATTCATAATTATTTAACACAACAGACGGACTTTAGTCCTGTGAAGGTGGATTAAATATGCTCTCTGTTGGAAATTATGTTGGAGAACAACCTCTTTTTGTTTAATGAAAATTTGTATATTCAGAAAGATGGCATAGCTATGGGCACTTCTTGTGCCAATAGCTATGCCAACTTGGTCATGGCTTATTGGGAAAGGGAGAATTTATTTGCTCTACCTATATTCCAGAGATATGTTATTTTCTACAAGCGTTTTGTGGATGATGTCTTTTTTCTGTGAATGAGTAGTAACAGACAGTTAAAATGTTTTTTTGACGAGGTGAATTCCCTTACACCCTATTTAAAGTTTACCATGACCAATTCAACGTCAAGGATTACTTTCCTTGATGTTACAATTGAGAGGTTGGGTAGTGGCAAGCTAAATACTGGGGTCCACAGGAAAGCTTGCCATAAAATACCTTATTATACAGAGGGAGCATGCATCCTAGATATGTTTTTAAAAACATTATTAAAGGACAGGCCATCTGAGCCTCTAGGCTTAACCCTACAAAGGAAGGATATGCAAAGGAATTGTTTGATTTAAAAGAGAGATTGTTATCTAGGTCATATAGACTTGATGAAATTCTTGAAGGGACTGAAGCAGTCATACAAAATAGATCTGATATGGCTTGTCCATATTTTTCAGATAGGGGCATCAATACTTATCAAGCTAGACAGGAATTAACATCCACTGTTAATATGAATACCTCTACCCAAAAATTTTCTTTATTTTTTTACACATGATGTTGGAAATGTAAAAAATATTATTCTGAGACATTGGGGAGTTTTAACTGTTGATCCATGTATTAGAGAGTTGTTGGTGACAACCCTGTCATCTTATTTAGGAATAAGAAGAACTTACACAGACTTTTGTGTTATCCCAAGACTTCCTATTCATACGGCTTTGATTTAGTTTCTAAATGTACCTCTCCATGCAATAATTGCAATTTTTGTGAATTTATATGTGAAAACACTATGTTTGTCCACCCATTTTCTTCCCAATGGTTTAAAGTTAATGTGGAAGCTAACTGTAATACAGAACACATGGTTTATCTTGCTCAATGTAGTTCCTGCCCTGACTTCTATGTCGGTAAAACTGACAGAAGGCTTAGGGATAGAATAAGGGAACACATATCAAATACGTATTAAATCTAGTTGTTGTTGTCATTATCTAAACATGTGAATGAAATGGATGAGTCACATATTTTTAAATTTATGGTTCTTTATGTTAACACACCTAGTATGAGAGGTGGAGATGTTAGAAACTATACAGAAAGAATTGAAATGAGATGGATCATCAGGCTTAGGGCACATATAAACCCAGGCTTGAATGACAAAATATCAATCAAGCCCGTGTTAAAGAATAGGAGATTAGTTGTGAGATGACATGTATCTTAAATTATTTATTTATTGTAATCTCTGTTTTTAAAGTATGCTGATGTAGTATAGAAGATATGTTATATATACTTTTTTGATACACTAGCATCCACTTTTATATTAGTTTGTCTTTTTAAATTTCATTGTAGTGATGTCATTATTTATTTGCATATTTAATTGATGAATTATATTAGGTATAGTGTTTCCTGTGCTTTTTGTTAATGGTTTGAAAAAGCCTTCTGGTGAAAGCGCTTATCTGTCTTTTATATGGAATAAAAGCCCTTCTGATTTTTATGGACTTTCGTGGACTTCAACTTTTGTTTCGTGGAATGAACATCACCATTATGCAACTTCTTTTTGCATAGGTCTGCTCCCATACTTTGTTTTTATTTCTACAAGTAATCAATAAATGTTTTCTGCATGAGAAAAAGCTGCCCTGAACCCCTAATGTGTGGGTGTGGGGGCACACCCCACAAATATATATATCCCAACTTCTCAGTTACAGCCATTTAAAAGTAAAGAAATCTACCAGAAAAAAGAAATCACAGCTGTTGCACACTTACACATTGAAATGGCAGACATTATCCAAGAAAAATAGTGATGGGTATTGTGATCTTATATGTCTTGTGCTTCAAGTTATTGGCACCCAAGGAATTTCACATTAGTGAAAAAATGAACACAAAATTCTAAACACAGAATTTTAATCATGGAGGGTTCCCCTTTGGATGTCAGAGAATAGTCTGTCTGTTTGTTTAATCTTATTTATATTTGCTTACTGGAGTAGTGCACTGACTGATTTCAGGCTCAGCCCTGGTGAAAAAAAGCACAATATTTGCATTATTTTCTAAGGTGGGCTAATCTTTAGTAATTCAGCAAGAAGAGAACTGAGGTGGAAAGTAGATATGGATAGTGTGTTAGGTGATACACATGTTTTGAAGCAGGAATATTTGGTTTGGAAGAAGAGATGCTTTTTTGAATTGCATTCTGAATTTCGAATGTTAATTTCTTTTAGATCAATGGACAGAACTTGCCAAAGAATAGTTTACTGAAAGAAGAATGCCTGTGCAGTGTTGCAGAGTGTAGTTCTAAGGGTAATGAGAGTTGTTATGGCTTGTGAGTAATGTGTCAGGTTGTATGAGAAGGTATTTTCATGAAGTTTAGCTGTAAGGGGAGTAAATGTCTTGAGATGGAATAGTTTGCAGAGTTAAGATCCTAACAGTAGGTAAGATGTTTGTTTTATAGGGAAGCCATTTGGCTTTTTCTAGGGTAATAATGTGATATGGATGGGCTGAGTTTGTAATGAATTGGCAGATACTGTTGAGTATTATCTGGAATATAGTTGTGTTTTTCTTGGTGGCAAATGCAAAATGGGTAGTCTGTATTCTAGCTTAAATAGGAGAACTTCTTTGCTGATGGCTGCTCTGTCTGGTTGAGATAGAAAATGGGAGATCTTTTTGGACCTAAATAATAGGAGTTATTTTTTTACTCAAGCTGTCTATGTGGAAATGGAAATGTATAGAATAATTAAGTCATAATCCTATGTATATAAAGGTGTAACCTGTTTTTATGGTATGGTTGCATAAGTCAAAGATAATTAAAAAGGCAGGTTCTTGTTGAATTTTCTCTGTAGTTCCATCAGCATAGTTTTGGTCTTGGAGGAGATGAGAAGTAGTTTATTGATTATAAGCCATTGGTGGAGCTCATATAGGTCTGACTAGAATTTGGATTAAATGTTGGTCTGTGAGTGACCTGATCAGTAGCTGGTCATGTCATCTGTATAGGAGATGAATTGGATGCAAGAAGATCACAAGGATGTTTGTACACCTTTGATAATAGGTGTGGATTTGGATTGTAAAGATCATAGTTTGTCACTGAAGTGTTTGTCAGACAGATGCTATTAGAACAGAGAGAGCTTTTGAGTCTGATACCAATTTCATTGCATTTGTTTAGAAGAAGATATTGGTCAATGAACAGCAAGCTTGCCTCCCTGCAAAAATGCATACAGCAGGAGAACTTAACCTTTTGGTATTTTAAAGGATTTATATTCCAGGTTATTTTTCCTCAAAGTTTTGGTTCACAGAGTAACAAAATAAATGCAAACTTTGACAGAGATAATTCTACACCTGAAATTCAACATGAAAAATTCTGTAGATAAAACTCAAAACGGAAAGTTCAAGGTCAGAATCCAAAACATGTAATATGAAACAGAGATTTCTAAGCTCTGTAGTTAACAGTATAGTCCTATAAAAAATCATTCTGCAGAAATAATTTTAAACAGAAAATTGTACAGATGAAATTGTACAATAATTCTACAGATAGATTTTTAAATGATGATTGGTAAACACAGAATTTTGCAGCTAATGCTCTGAACAAAGAAGTCTGCACATAAAATTCTGTAGATAAATTTCTAAATAGAAAACTATTGCTACATATTTCTAACAGATGATTCTACAGTTAACATTCGGCAGATTGAACTGTTTAGGTGGAATGCTAAACCTGGCCTTCTACAGATAGAATTATCAACAAAGCACTCTATAGATACAATTCTATAGATGTAATTCTAATTCTAAACACTGAATTCTCAATATAGAATCAAGACAAATAATTTTTCAAAGAAATTATACAAACAGAATTTTAAACATAGAATTCTGCACTGACAGAATTATCAACAAAGCTCTCTATAGGTACATTTTTACAAATGAAATTCTAAATCTAAACACTCAATTCACAATATAGAATTAAGACACGTAATTTTCACCGAATTGCACAAACATTATTATAAACATAGCATTCTACACAGATAACTTTAAAAGTAGAATTATATAGATGAATTGTACAGAAGGAATTTGAAGAATATAATTCTAAACACAGATTCCTACAGCTAGACTGTTAAAACACATCCACAGGGAAATTCCAAATACACAAGTTTGCAATAAGAATTCTACAGATAGGCTTCAAAGCACAAACTTTTGATACTGGAATTCCACTGGTAGAATGCTAAAAGCAAAATTCTTCAGGTTGAATTCACAAATAATTCTGCAGACAAGATTCTACAAGCAACATTATGCATACAGAATTCTAAGTAGCATTCTTTGGTTAGAATACTAAATGTGGAATTCTGGGCATATCATTCTAAATAAAGAACTCTACAGTTACATTCCTAAACACAACATCATATTGATGGAATTCTTCAGATAAAAATCCATATATCAAAGAGCTTTACAGAGGTAATTTTGCATGTTTAGTTTTACATACTGAATTTTAAATGTGGAATTCTGTCAACAGAAATCTTCACACAGAATTCTACGGAAAGAACGCTAATATTTTACAGATAGTATTCTGCACCTAAATTCTGGATAAGGAATGTCAAAATGCACATCCTAGAGATATTATCCTAACAAAAAATTCTGCAAATAGTTCTACAGCCTGAACTCTCCAGATATGAGAGATAGAAAACAGGAGATCATTTTGGACCAGAGGAAGAGGGAGGTTATTTTCGCTCTCTCTCTGTGTGGAAATAGAAGTTTAGAGATTGATCAAATCATAATCCTAGGTATTTAAAGTTGGAGACTGCTTCTGTGGTATAGCTGTGCAAACAATATTCTAAACATACAATTCTAAAACAAATCAGGACACATTGTTCTACATTCAGCATTTTAACACAGACTTTCATAAATGAAAAAAAGACAACTGAGTTCTTAGCACAGAATTATGCAAGTATTTTTTAGAAGGAGTTCCACAGAATGAATTTTCTAAAAATGGAATTCTGCAGACAGAATCATGGAGAGAGAAAATTGTAAATAAAGAATTTTTAGAGAGTTATAAACACTAAATTAAACAGTTCAAATTATAAGCACATAACTGAACAAAAACATTCTACTGATAGAATCCTAAAGGCCTATTACTAACAAAAATTCCAAACACAAAATTCTAAACATGTAAGTCAAATGCCACAAAGAGTTCCAAACAATAAATTCTACAATTCTATTGATACAAATAGAATTCAAATCACATAATTCCAAATTACTGTACTGTGCCTGAATACTGCTGATCTCTGGATGCATTTTATTTTGAAGTTTTCATTTAAGCATTGGTCACTTCTATTTTATATCTTATTCTTGTATTACATTTGTTTTGTTTTAAGTTTTCTGTTCTGTTGGGGTTATAAGAGGTCTTATAAGAGGTTAGCAAAGAATTCCTTTTCAAACAGTGAACAACATCAGATAATTTGTGGGAAGAGCTAAGAAACTGCATTCCTCTTTTAGTTAGAAATATCTATATTTAACTGAAGTGTTTGGCTTACTTGCTGTACTCTGCCTGAATACTGCTGATCTCTGCCTGCATTTATTTTTCCCACTGACCCTGCCAATTCTTGATGTGTTGTTAAACTTGATGGCTTTTGAGTTGCCCATCCATACTATAAATCTGATTTTGGTGGTCCCCTTCAGATTGTCAAATGGCTGGAATGTCAAACCGCATATGGCCGAGATGAAAACATAATTTTTTAGTACAGTGAACCATTTGCATGGAGATTGCCATAGGGAAAAATTCCCATGCACTTCAATGTAAGTGCGATCTTGGAGTTGATATATTTAAGTAGCAGGGGATATGGGGGGTGCCACCCCTCGTGTAGGAGGTGCAACGGGGTGTAGCCCCCTGCTGCAGCAAAAAAAGTTTGTTTTGTTAGGTTTCTATGTTCTAAGGATTCATGCATATGGTTTTGGCCATATGAGGTTCAAAGTTCTGGCAGTTTGACAATCTGAAGTAGACCCAATTTTGGACACTCCTCCCAATCCCTTCTCATCAGCTCATTCTATTGACTACAGACAGATCATTTAGAAAGGCCCTTAGTTTCTCAACCTTGAATTATCTTCTGTTTCCTCCCTTCCCACTTAACTTAAAAATGCACTTTATTCAGCTGCTTTTACTGTATTGTGTTTCTTCCTACTTTATTACTTTATTTTGCTTTTGCTGCTTGTTCTTAAAAGTGTTCAGTTGCATTTATTCTGCTGCATTTATTTCTACTTCTTAGTAGCCTGATTAATTGTAACTGTTATTCTAAGCCTCTTGGTTTTGATTTAAGCACTTGGGCTTCAGGCGATTTGCTTTACATTATGAAAGTTTGTAGTGTAGTCTACACTCTTGCGGCAGGAGGGGTAGCTTACAGCCTTCTAAGTTGGGAATTGCTGGTTGAAGGTTTAGTGTATCTGTTATTCTAAAAGTGTCTTAGTTCTGGTTTAACCACTTGGGCTTCAGGCCAGTTATTTTATATTAAGAAGATTTGTGGTCTAAATTCTTGTGGGAGTAGAGGGTAGCTTCTGCCCTTCTGAGCTGGGAATTGCTGGTTGAAGGCTTATTGTGCCTGCTTATTTGAACTGTTCTTTTTTTCTGAAGTCAGTGCACTTTGTTTGCTGTAGCATAGACTAGATTGAGACCTGTTGAATCTAGTTCTTTTTCTATAACTTGAGCACTAAACCAGGCCATGCTTTATTAAAGAGGGTTCCCCTGCACCCTAGTGGCAGGAGTGCACAGTTATAACTCATTTGGTTGAAGGTTGCAATAACAGGGCTCAGTGTAGAGCTTTTTATAAGTTAATTTGTTTAAATCAGTTTGCTGTCATTTGCTACATATGCAAATCCAAGCCATTGGCTGATGTCTGCAAAACTTAAGTAGAATTTTTTACTGTATATTGCACTTTTGAACTGCATTTTACCATATCACTGCTTATTTGAACTGTTTCTTTTTTTCTGAAAGTGTTGCACTTTGTTTTCTGTAGCTTACACTAGATTTGGACCTGCTGAATCTAGTTCTGTTTGTATAACTTGAGTACTAAACCAGGCTATTTTTTGTTGGAGAGAGTTCCCCTGCACCCTAGTGTCAGGAGTGCGCAGTTAGAACTCATCTGATTGAAGGTTGCTGGAACAGAGCTAAATTTTAAACTTTTTTATTGGTTAATTTGCTTAGATCAGTTTGCACTCATTTCTACCTAAGCACCATGTTTGTGTATTGTGCACTGCAATGCAGCTGTGGGCATCACTGGTGGTTATAGACGCAAACACTTTTTCCTGCAAATTTTCCCTTAGTACTCTGCTGGTGCTCCATCAGTGACTTCATGTGATTGTCCCTCACTGACAGGTGATACATTCAGCAAAACTCTTGTTTTGCAAAGTAGCAATTGCCTCATGTACACTGATATCCAAATTATTCTAGACCATATTATGTGAGAGATGATCTATATCAAGAACCTAGAAGCCAGGCTCTCTCACACACCAGTCAGTTCATCTGATACTAAGTAGGTTGTCAGCATGCACACCTCACGTCCTGAACCTACCAAACCAACAACACTTAAACCTACACATCCTTACAATAAGCTTACCTAGGCATCAGAGACCTCCCAAACACAAATGCAAGCACACATCACATAATACATCCTCTGCAGAACATAGTACACATAATATATCACACACCAGGGTTCACCAGTCAAGCTCTAAGATATAACACAAAAACAAACATCTTAGTCATAGGCTACACAACTGTGAGACACACAGATGTCCCTCTTACCAGGTTAGATAAGGAAAAGTTCACATTCAACTGTATGTCAGGTGCCAGGATTTGCCACATCACACACACACTCAAGTATCTCAACAACAGGCACTGTTATGATGCTGTCATAGTCCATGTTGGTATGAATGACTTGAGACATACCTCACTGGACTATATGCAGAAAGGCATGACTGAGCTCTCTGATTATGTGTCTCAGGCAGGAATGTCCCTAGCCTTAAGCAGAATTTTTGCTTCACCTAGGAAGATACCTCAATACAAAGAAAAAATGATCGGCTTCAACAATTAGTTTAGTTTCTGGTGTCATTCAAAGGGGATCCAGTATCTGTCAGCCTGGGATGACACGGTCGACAGACCTCGATGCCTTGCCAGACATGGTTTTCACTTGTCACTCCTGTGAGTTCAATTACTAGCTAAGGCTCTTGCCATCCCTATAGTGCATTTTTAAGGCAACGTCACAAGAACAAAATTACCGACGTAAAAGTACCCACTAAAAACAACTTCAAGATTATACTGCTAAATACTAGGAGTCTAAACCAGAAACTGCACTCACTCGAAGCAGTCCTCACCCTGAAAGATGCAGACATTTGTGCAATCACTGAGACCTGGTTTAAGGCTGAGAGAGGAGAGTACCCCAGCTATACCAGGTTATCACACATTTAGACCATAAACTGAAGGCATGAGAACTAAAGGAGGTGGTGTATCAATACTTATTAAAGATAAATGCACCTCTAGATTGGTTAAACAGCATGACTCCCTCAAATTACTTCAGGTGCAATTGACTGTAGGTAAGACCCATCTTCAAGTCATTGCCAGCAATAGGACCTCCTCCATGAATCAGGGCATCTACTCAGCTTACTTGGATCTATTTAAGTCAATCAAGATACAATCAAACACCATGATTTTGGGTGACTTTAATTCCCCTCCATAGACTGTGTAAATTATCTGTCTTCTAACTCACTTGCCCAAAGGTTTCTGGACTTTGTTACCTCTAATGTTCTGGACCAGCTGTTTTACACCCACAAGGGGTTCAAACATCCTGGACCTGGTGCTCACCAATATGGGGACTGCTACCCCACCCCCTGTGTGTGGCCATCCCTGCTGAGATCTGACCAGAAAATACTCACTAGAAGTAACTACAACACAAGTTGTTGTTTAGCAACAGCTGGACTAAAAAGACAATTATAACCTATTATGTGATGGCATAAATATTTTCGCAGCACCTCCCCCCTACTGATGGAACAGACACCTATGCTGAGTTATACACCAATGCTTTATACAATTACCTGTACAATTATATTGACTTTGCCATACCTGATAGAACCAAAGCAAGATATTTAAGGAAAAATAAACTTGCCTGGTGGACAACTGCAATTAATAGACTATACAATAAGAGAAAGAAATTGCTATCTAAGAATAGGAAGGATGGTCTCAAAACTGGAAACTCTCCCTCCTCAACTTAAACAAGCAAATAGAAGAAACAAAGCAGCCAAATACTCCCAAATGTTCAAGGTGGAACATCAAGCAAACTGTAGATAAAAAAAAACAGCAGAACAACCATGACATTGGTAGCTTCTTTATTAAAATACATAAAAGGATGAGCGCTTTTGCATATTACTATGCTTCATCAGTACAAAGCAAAATACAACATATTTATAACTAAAAACAGCCTATCAAAAGAGTAAGCAATTAGCAAGAGGTGTGTTAAACCAGGTTTCATTCATCTTGTTTTAAGCCTCTGCCCTTGTAGGACAGGCTTAATACTGACACTAGCATTAACACCAGGAAACCTATGAGCCAGTAATCTAAAAATCCATTTTAGTTCCATTTATGCCAACCTATTGTTTTGGTCTCCCCCCCTCATATTATGTTGTAAACATTGCATAACTCTGAAACTAAAATTGGGTTCAGGATAGTCTAAAATATGCTTTGCCAGAGCATTATTCATATTCTTAGTCCTTATCTCATATAGGTGTCTGTTCACCCTGTGTCGTAGCCTCTGTATGGTTTTGCCTATATAGAAACATGAGCAGTGGTTACAGGTAGCCAAATAAACGACATACATGGTATTACAGTCAGCATAAAATCTGGGCTTAAAAATAAAATGCATCTGTGTACACTCAAAGTCTTGTTCTTTTGTGATATAACTACAAATGCTACATCTCCCACAGGGAAAGTTACCTACTCTATCATACTGTCGGTCAGTATGTTGTTTACTGTCACATAACAAGCATTTCAAGATGTGATAGTTTTTGTATATATATCTATATATATATATATATATATATATATATATATATATATATATATATATATATATATATATATATATAAAGGTTTATTCCCCACTGTTTCTGCTGTTCATGAATCCATAGTAAGGAGATGCCAATTCTTATCCATGATTTTCCTTATAATGCTGATGTCACTGGTATACTTAGTATTAAAGCATATCAATGGCCTACCTCTACTCCTTCTAGAATTTCCTGATGCTTGAGAAGAAAAAATATCGCCACTATTTCACCTTCTAGCTAAAACTTCATTTTGTATAGTATTTACCATATGTGTTTTATAACCCCTGTCCTTAAATAATTCAGACAAATTGGTGACTTCCCTTTGAAATGTATCATCTTCTCTACATTTCCTAGACACCCTCATGTATTGACTCTTAACTATGCTGGGAAAGATGTGTCTTGGATGCATACTTTCATTACATAATAAACTGTACCTCCAGCATGGTTTTTGGTATATAGATGTTGTAAGTGTGTTATTTGCTGTTTTCCTAACTACCACATCTAAAAATTCAATTTCATCATATGAGTTGCTAACTGTGAATCTTAGGAAATCAGTATTAAATTCTATGTGCTGAATAAAATCATGTAAGTAATCTACATCCCCTTCCCACAACATAAAGACGTCATCAACAAAACGTCTGTAAAATTTCACACACTCAAAATATGTTGAAGTTATAAATATGTTGCATTTTGCTTAGTATTGTGATCTGATGAAGCATAGCAATATGTGAAAGTGCTCATCCCTTTATGTATTTTAATACAGAAGCTACCAACATCGTAGCTGTTCTGCTGTTTTTTATCTACATTAAACAAGCAAATAAAACTCCTAGTGAAGGCCTCCAAAGCTAACTATGAATCCAAATTACCTTCTCTCACTAAGGATAACACCAAGGTGTTTTTAGTTACATCCACAACCTGAAAGGTAAGGCCCAGGTTAGTGCTGAACTCATAGTTAATTGTACTACATATATAAAACCTGCAGATATAGCAAATCATCTGGCTGACAATTTCAGGGAAAAGTGCACTTCCATGTCCCTGCCACATGCATACCTAAGACCTGTTCCCCACCTAGTATCTTTGAGAAGCAGGTCTTAAATGTCCTCTCCAAGGCCAAAAGCACAGCCCCTATGATACCATAAAGCATCCCGGGCTGTGTTCTTCATGGGTTAAAACAAGTATTAGCATCACCATTGTGCACACTTTTCAATCACAGCCTAAGTACTGGCTTCATCCCAGTCGAATGGAAAAAAGCTACCATCATCCCTTTGCACAGAGGGGGTGCATCCACAACCCCCTGGAACTATAGACCCATTAGCCTGACCAGCCTTATCTGCAAAGCCATGGAATTAATAATCATGGAACTTATTACCAAAGATATAGAAAATCTCCAAATGCTCAATCCCACCTAGTTTGGCTTTGTCAAGGGGAGATCATAACTGTTAAATTTGGTGAACTTCTTTCGGACAGTCATCAAAGCCTTAGATGAGGGCAAATCTGTACATATACTTAGCCAAGACCTTTGACACAATCCCTCACTCAGGCATCATTGATAAACTCACCCAGCTGGGTATAAACCCATATATTATCAGGTGGGTTGCAAGCTGGCTCACTGATAGAACTCATTCAGTCAAAATAGGGGATTTCACCTCCTCCAGCAGACCCATAACTAGTGGTGTTCCACAGAGATTGGTTCTGGGACCCCTACTGTTCAGAATCTACTTCTCCAAAGTACAGGCTAAATTAAAGGACTGTGGCTGACAAAGTTTGCTGATGACTGCAAGCCGGGAGCAATCATTGAAACCCCTAGTGATGTCAAAATCCTGCAAGAAGGTCTTACACGGGGTTCCTATTGGAACATCAAAAATGCAATTGTTCGAATCACTAAAGGTCAACCTTTAATGATCGAACAATTACATTTTCGAATGCTCCGAAAAATATATTTAAAAAATGGTAAAGTAAAGGGTGTAGGCAGGGGGGCAACCCCCCTGCACCCCCCACATGGGGGGCTGCACCCCCAAACCCCCTGCTACTTAAATATACCAACTCCAAGATTGTGCTACAGCATAGGAAAGGGAAACCATCCCTTTCCTGTGCTTAACTCTATTAAAGTGCGATCTTGGAGTTGGTGTATTTAAGTAGGGAGGGTGTGGGGGTGCAGGGGGACTTGCCCCCCTGCTCACAGCAGTTACTTTTGTTTTTTTTTATTACATTTTCAAAGTTTTAGTACTTCGATCATATGGTGTCGACCATATGGTATTCGAAGTACTGAAACTTTGATAATGTAATATGTAACCCTTACACAGACTAATGACTAGAGCCAAAGTCATGGCCTTAAACTTAATGCAAAAAAATGCATTATCATCACACTCAGCAAGAGTGATGTTCCTGCAAACTACCACATCAATAGCAATACCCTAAACACACAGTCAGTGGTTAGAAATCTGGGCACATAGGTTGACCGCAACCTTAACTTTGATCACCATGTCTCAACAGTGGTAAAAAAGCCATTTTATATTGCTCCTCTCATAAGTAAGGGCATTGCCTCCAGAAAAAAAGAGGTTATAACTCCCTGTACTCTTCCATCATCAGGTCAATAATAGAATAAAATCTTCCTTTTCGTATGTGCCATTCCAAACACCTGCACCGACTGGAGAGACTACAAAGGTTCCTTACAAAGAAAATTCAGGGTCTTCATGGTGTTCAAGATCTGTCTTATGCAGACAGATTGAAATTGTCACTTTACTCTGTGTCATACAGACTGCTCAGAGGCAACCTGTGTCTTGCACATAGAGCAGTGTCTGACCCAGCTTTAATGGAAATGCTGAACATTCACAAGTTAATTGCCACATGGGTCACTCGCTCAAAGTACCTTAACCCAGTATGTGATATAAACAGAACTTGCTTGAGAGACACATTTGTCTCACAGAGGTTGCCCCACTTTTGTAACAAGCTTCCTATACATGTTAAACAAAGTCCCTTGTTGGCCCTATTTAAGTGTAATTTGGATGATTAAATGTGTAACTAGAAACTCATCCGGGGGTTCCACCTGTATCCCTCTTGGATAGGGGCAATATGTGCTGATTTTAGTGTTTGCTTGAATCAGACAGCCTTGGGAACATGGGTTGAACTTGGCTGGGCTTTTAAGGGCCCTGGGGTTGTTAGCCTAGTAACCTCCTATGATCCTATGAGCCTAAATTGCATAGATACATTTATATATATAGAATTCTAAGCAAAACATTATACATCATTCTATGGATATAATTTTGACCATATAATTCTATGCAGAGAATACTACAAACAGAATGCTGCACAGAGAGACAGAATCATGACCATAAAAATCTATGAATGACATGGACAGAATTATAAAATAAGAATTCTATTGATAACATTTCATACAATGTAAGCTGTATATACAATTCTGTAGATAATTCTATGCATATAGAATCCGTCAGACTGAATTCTACAGCCAAAATTTTAGAAATAAAATTCTAAGTATAGAATTCTAAGAAGGAATTCTAAACACAGAATAATTCACAAAGAATTTACAACACAGAATTCTAAACACAGAATTGTACAGATTCAATTCTATACAGAGATTTCTGCACACAGAATTCTAAACAAAGAATGCTAGTGATAGAAATTTGTAGATATAACTATAGAAGCATAACAAAAAAAAGATAGAATTCTAAGCAGAAAAATCTACTAACTAAATTCTATGCAGATAGCTCAACATGTAGATTGTAGCATGTATTTTGCATTAAGATTCTATGTACAAATTTCTAAAGAGACAATACTAGGCACAGTATTCTAAATACAGAGTTCTACAGTTACAATTTGATCTACATACAGAACTCTTCAAAGAGTTTTACAGAACAAATTCTGTAGACTGAATTCTAAACACAGAAATCTACAGGTAGAATTAAACAAAAAGAATGACAAACAGAGAATTTACATATAAAAATCCTACAGTTCATATTAAAAATCCAGAATTCTATAAACATAATTTCACACGCAGAGAGCTAAAAACAATTCTAAACACAGAAATCTAAATTCACAACAATCCACTTACAGATGGAATTCTACAGACATAATTCTAAGTACAAAATCCTACAAATAAAATTCTAAGCACAGAATTTAACAGACAAAATTCATCAGATATAATTCTGAAAACAGAACTCTATGGACAGAATTCAGAATATATAGTTTCTGTAGAGAGAATACTGTAGACTGAATTCTACAGCTAGATTGCAACATGCAGAATTTTAAACACTTAAATTTTATGAGAACATACAAAACTAGTATACTCCACAGATGAAAATGTGGAATAAAACTCCAAACCACAAAGTAGTATAAGTAAGTGCTTTCGTTTACTAAAATAAAGCAAACTTCTTCAGACAATAAGTCCATGCAGTAACCAACTTAAGTACTATACACATATGACATCATCACATACATGAAGGAAATCCTGCCCACATTTAAACTGACAACAACCAAGAACCACAATTAAATTACATCAGTACATTAAACCCACCAATTAATCTAAATTAATAATATTAAAATCAATATTATACATAATTGTTATACATAATTAAAAGCTAAGAACTCATGCTAAAAGGTTTCAACTTTTAACTTATAAACATCACCATTCCTATTCAGAGATCTTAAAGGGGGAAAGTGTCAATCAAAAATATTCAACATTTTACAAATCTACACAGCAAGGACATCATACATACGTTTTAGGGAATGTAATTGATTATATCATCTAAACAAAGATTTCAGCTTAAGGATACATTCAATAGATAAGCTATCATTTATCCCTGGGGGTGTATGAGCATTAAGCTTAAGTTGCCAGGCTAATTCTTTTTCATCCAACCTTAGGGATGTTGGGCCCCCCCCATCATTGTCCATTATCCTGTTAATAGCTACAAACAGGAATTCATGGGTAGGGTTAATACTCACATGCATAGCCAAAGCATTATTCAAATTCATCTTATTGATGTTGTAAATGTGCTCATAAATCCTAAGCTTCAAAGACCTCTCTGTCTTTCCAACATAAAAAGATGGACAATTCTGGCACATGCTCAAATAGACAACCCCCTTTGACTCACAATTAAATTTCCCCTTAATTGGGAAACGATGGTTCCGTACTGTAAAAGTACTAACAGTATTAATATATTTACACGACCGGCAACACCCACATTTTGACATACCATAATAGGGGAAATGGTTATAAGACATACAATTCTCCAAAATTGCTTTCAGATTCCAACCTCTCCTAAAGACCACTGTTGGTGCATCACTCACCCTATCCCGAAGAGATGCATCTTCATAAAGGAAGCACCAATTCTTGATCAAGATGTCTCTCAATAGGGGTGCATCTAATGAAAAAGTGGTAATGAATCCAATGTTGTTACCACCAGGGGTTTGTAAGTGTGAAGGTTCATTATCCATTGTTATGCCAATCCGTTCAGCCAGCATATCCTGCCCAACAGTAGATGTCAAAGAGCTATCTTGTATAGGGACCACTTCCTGCGCAGTTAGATCCCACACCAAACTATCTCCAATCACATGTTCAGACTCACTTAACCCAAACAATAATGGTTTAAAGGTCCCATTAGCTCTTTTAAGGTGAACTTTACTGGTTAGCTGGCTCACAAGTCTCGAAGGGTAACCCCTCTTAAGGAACATTTCCCTCAACAGGTTACACTCTTCCGAGAAATCAGAGTCAAGGGACACCATCCTTGCTGCCCTAACAAGCTGGCCTTTAATGACCACTCTATTCTGGTGGTAAGGGTGAGAGCTCGTGTAATGTAAGAAGGCATTTGAATATGTGGATTTCCTAAAGATCTTAGATGTCAATCTCCTATTACACCTATCCTTAGTAAGTTCACCATCTAGGTAGGCAATTTTCTCTTCTTGAAAATCACAAGTAAACTCCAAAAAGATCCTGAGATATGATGCACAAAGTCTAATGCCATAGTCTCATCACCCTTCCACATGATGAAAATATCATCCAAATAGCGGGTGTACCACACAGCTCTCCGTTGAAAAACATAATCTCTAAATAAAATGTTTTTCTCCCAGTGGGCCATTGCAATGTTCGCAAAAGTGGCCCCACAGGGGGAGCCCATGGCCACACCAGTCTTCTGCAAATAATATTCTTTATTAAATATAAAGAAATTATTGCTTAGTACTAAATCTAGTAGGAAGTCAATAAGGTTGATAGTTACACCATCCAGGCCTTTATCCAACAAAAAATCCCTCACCCAATTCCTCCCTATATCTTGGGGAATGGATATATATATATATAAATATAATATATTTGTTTGTCAAAGGGAGTTGTCTATTTGAGCATGTGCCAGAATTGTCCATCTTTTTATGTTGGAAAGACGGAGAGGTCTTTGAAGCTTAGGATTTATGAACACATTTATAACATCAATAAGATGAATTTGAATAATGCTTTGGCTAGGCATGCGAGTATTAACCCTACCCATGAATTCCTGTTTTTAGCTATCAACAGGATAATGGATAATGATAGGGGGCCCAACATCCCTAAGATTGGATGAAAAAGAATTAGCTTGGCAACTTAAGCTAATGCTCATACACCCTCAGGGATAAATTATAGCTTATCTATTAAATGTATCCTTAAGCTGAAATCTTTGCTTAGATGATATAATCAATTGCATTCCCTAAAACTTATGTATGATGTTCCTTGCTGTGTAGATTTGTAAAATGTTGAATATTTTTGATTGACACTTTCCCCCTTTAAGATCTCTGAATAGAAATGGGGATGTTTATAAGTTAAATGTTGAAACCTTTTAGCATGAGTTCTTAGCTTTTAATTATGTATAACAATTATGTATAATATTGATTTTAATATTATTAATTTAGATTAATTGGTGGGTTTAATGTACTGATGTAATTTAATTGTGGTTCTTGGTTGTTGTCAGTTTAAATGTGGGCAGGATTTGCTTCATGTACATGATGATGTCATATGTGTATAGCACTTAAGTTGGTTACTGCATGGACTTATTGACTGAAGAAGTTTGCTTTATTTTAGTAAACAAAAGTGCTTACTTATACTACTTTGTGGTTTGGAGTTTTATTCTTCATTTTTGTCTGTGGAGTACGCTTACATTCTATGCACAAAATTATACAGTTTGACTATAAATAGATGTCTGTTGAAAGAATTCAGCAGGTAGAAGTCAAAATGTATGGAACTGTATAAATTGAAGAAAAGAAAAAAATCTAAATACATAAATGAAACCTCAGAATTATACATATATAATTCTAATGATAGGATTTTAAACACAACTTCTGTAGATAACTTTCTATGTTCTGGGTTTGACAATCAGAATTCTAGAAAGATAATTATTAATATGCACTTCTCAGAATTCTAAAGACATAGATATACCAGCTACATTCAAAAATTAGAATTATATGGCTAGAATTCTAAAAATTATGAATCCAGAATTAATTACACATAAAATTCAACAGACTTGAAGGCAACAAATACAGTTCTACACAAAGCACTGTAAATATATAATCCATACAGGTAGAATTCTACATAAAGAAAGTTAAACACAAAGCTCTACAGAGAAAATAGTATAATAAATTCTACAGACAAAACTCTAAACAAAGAATTGCACACAAAGAGGTTTATCCAGAATTATACAGATTGAATTAAAATGTACAGGTAAAATTCTGCAGGCAAAATTTTAAACACAGAATTCCACAGGTAAAATTCTTAACACCATGTTTAATAGATAGAATTTTCACCCTTAGCCTCCACTAACCCAGAAAACCAACAACACCTCCTTAACTTTGTGATCATCTTTATTAAACATCCATAACATATCAGAACATAAACAGCACACATACACCAACTTTATCCGTGTAGCAGAATGCTCACCTACATAATGCATTCCTTAGATAATCATAACAAACACATCTTAACCAACTGGGTACTCTGGTAGAACACTCCCCAACAAAACAGTAGCTCTGTTCTAATGCTCTCTAACCACAACCACAACTTCTCAAGTAGCATAACACCTCTCACTTGACTCCCAAGGGGAGCACAAATGTGAACAAAAAGGGAGGGAAAAGAAGGGCCCTAGTATCCCTTCTAACTGAGCTGAACCTTCTCCCACCTGACATTCACCAAAATAACAGAATGCTGGGATGGGCCTGGAGGACAATTCTAATTTGGAGTGCCAGAGAGAATGACCATCCCCTATCCTAACCTTATTTACCAAACCTCCTCCCATTTCCTCCTCTCCTATGTCCTGACTCTAAACTCCCTCACTAACCTACCTATCCTTTTCTTAAATTAACCATAGTCTCCACCTTCCCCCATTTTCTCCTAATCTTGACACTGTGGCAGCAAATATGTCTGCTAGTCAGACTACATTTATGCACATAGAATTCCAAATATATAAGTATATAACTATACTGACTAAATTCTAAATGCAGAACTCTACAGACTTTATTCTCTAGATGGATTCTAAACATGGGCTCTACAGACAAAATTCTAAGCAAGAATTCCACAGAAATAATTCAACAGCTTGAATTCTAAATACAGAGTCCACATACATAATGCAGCTCCAACACAAAACTGGAGACACACAATTCCAAACACATAAATTTATAGATAGATCTTTACAAACAAATTTCTAAATAAAGAATTCTACACCTATAATTCTATACATAGAATTTGATAATAAAATTATAAACGTAATTCAATATATAGAAAATCTAATTGCATTACAGTATATACTGAATTTTAAGCACAAAAGATAAGATTCTGCAAACAGAATTGTTACCACAATAGTTTACTGACAGACGTTTAACAGCAAACTAAAAAACATATAATCAAAGGAGTAAATCTGGCTTAAATATTTGAATGGACCTCTGTTATCAATCATTAGTTACAAATAATTAGTAGTCATTCATTTGCTTTAAAACTTATTTATTTCCATTTATTGGGTTTCTATTTACTTAGTATGTAAAGCCACTTGCATATCTTATTAAGAGGTTTTTGCCCATTCTGCAAAGCATTTTTAAAATCTTTCAAAAAAGTTATTTTTGTCCAAATGATACAGACCTCATATGTCTCCTTATTGTAAGTCTGATAACCATATTTATAAAATTGCTCTGAAGCTACAGGAAACAGCAGATGTCAAACTACATTGTTGTCCTTTATTTATTTATTTTGTTATTATTTTTTTTTTTTTGAAAAGGCAAACCCATTGCATCTCCACTTTTGATGCTGTACACCCAACCTTCCAGTATGTATATAAACTAACCCTAAAATTAGTGTATCTTGTAGAATGATTAATACTCTTTGGTACAACCATCTCAGACATAGTAAATTTAAAGTCCAATTTCATATCAAGTGTTGCTGTTCTGAGAATAACAATTATGACAGAGGGAGGTAAAATTCTTTTTGAAGAATTCATTGCTTAGAATTTTGTCTGTAGTATTATATGTTTATTACATTTTGTGTGGTGTTTTATGTGTATTATTATATCTGTAGTTTTTGCAAATGCAGAACAATAAAGGAACCATTATACAGATAAACCTCTAAATAAATAATTCTACAGATAGATTTTTAAAGAGGATTTCTACAGATATAATTCTATACAGATAGTTCTAAATGTACAATTCCACAGACAAAATTATAAATACCAAAATTATTATATACATTTCATAAATAACAGTCTCCAGATTGTATAAATAGAAAATTCTAAGGAATAACTTTTACATCTTGAATTCTAAGTAACAAATTCTACTGATAGAATTAAACAAACAGAATTCTGAATACAGAATTCTACAAAAAAAATCTAAACTTAGAATTCTAATTCTGCAATGAGAATTCTACAGAAAGAAGTCTTAACAAAGAGTTTTACTGATATGGTTTTACAGCTGGAATTACAAATGCGTAACTTTTCCAACACAATACTAAGCAGAAAAGACTTAATTATAGACACACACTTCTACAGAGAAAACCTAAACATAATTCTGCAGGTAGAATTCAACAGAAATAAACCTAAGAATAAAATTCCAAGCAAAATACTCTGCAATTAAATTTCTAAGCAAAGACTTTTGCAGATAGATTTCTAAATATGGAATTCTGAAGATTGAGTTTAATGGACACGATTCTGTATAGTAATGACTTTTACAGATGGATTGTTTTATTTTTACCAGTCTCTAAACATTTAATAGCTCTAATCTGGCTATATTATTGTTGACCTATTTTCCAATGTATTCAATTATCTGGGATTAATATTATATTATGCATGTTTCCATTTATCAAGTATTATTTCCTTTCTATAGTGGACTATAGTTTTATGTCTAAAATTATTTTTCTCTTATTTGCATTTTTGGTAATATTGCTGTATGTCTATCAATTCACTGATCCATTCTTTGCATTTGTTTTATATCCAGTGTGAACTAATTATATTTCATTATGGTATAAATATAGAGAAACACTTCATAAATAGACACATTATATTTATCTTTCCCTTCAAGGTATCAGCAATCATGTTTTAATTTTTAATGCTCTTGGACTACTACATCAGCAAAATGTAACATATCAAGTTAAAAAAAGATCATCTTACTGGTATAAAATAATGAGCTTTTATGAAAGCTATAGCATGAAGCCGTAGGTAAATACACTAAAGGTTTATTCCCTCTTAATCTCTCCTCAGTAACAATTCATGAATGATATGGTTAATTCTTTGCTTATTAGATTACCTGTTGTGTATAATATACTATTCCATAGAGTTGCCTCAAGTATATATTGTATGCACACAAGTTATCAAAGAGTGTGATGTAAGTAAATTAACTAATTAATTAATTAATTAATTAGTTAATTAATTAATTAATAATATAAACATCACTTTATCACACTTCCCCTGATAATAATAATAATAATTATTATTATTATTATTATTATTATTATTATTATTATTATTATTATTATTATTATTATTGTTATTCTTTTTGTTTGTCTATTACATCCACTCCTTTCTCAGACATAGAAAACTTTTCATGGTATACCAGTTATAGGATTTAATTATATTTTAGGAACAGGTCTACCCAAAAGTTATATATTCATTATTTTTATGTTGAATTAAATGTTTTTTAAGGAACCTTGCCATTTCAACATATTTCAGATTAGCCTCTCACTTCGGCTGTCAGTTCATTCATAACAATTGCCCCCCCCCCCATAGTGAAATACTTATATTATCATTTCAGATAACATTATAAGTGACTTTTAAGGAGAAATAATTATAATTGCATTGTTTTATGCCCTTTCTGCATGTCATCAAAGTGCTACCAACAAACAGTGGCATTCTCTTAATTTATTTGTAATTTTGAAAACTAGCTCTATTCATAGCATTTCCCTTCAAGTAAACACTGTCTGGGATATAAGTATAAAACACTACTCCAAACAAGAATTTGATGTAACTTTAGGTCAGGGTAGAACATGCATTCATCAGCACCATGTTAAATTAAATATATATCAGAGGAATCTTATCATAAACATCCATTAGATAATCACATACTGATAAGTACAAGTAGTGTCTCCATGCACAAATTGATTTATTATGTAAGGTTATTTTATTTCAGCTCATTGAATTAAGTTTAAAGTAGTTCTTCTAGCTAAACAGTGTGTGTGTGAAATGGCTGTGCTTCCTTTTTGTATATCAGGAAAATCTCAGAGTGCCAGAGTATATTTGGAGTTTATCATTCCTGTCTTTGTGTTTCCTATCTTTGGATAAAGTGCATCTTACAGGAGAAGAGTCCCTCTTCAAAACTTTTATTTATGGAGTGTTCAGGCTGTTGGACACATTTTTGAAGAGATTATCTTTCCCACCAGAATGTGCTACTTATATTAACATTCAAATTAATGTTCTGATTTTTGAGGAGAAATTATTAATTTACATATCTTCAAATGTATATATTTTAAAACATGTCTTCAAGCAGAACAATGAGTGTGTAAGATATAGCTGCTCTTTCTGTTTGAATATATAAAAAAGAGTTTCAAAGTATATATAGCATTCATCATTCTTGTTTGTGTGTCTCTCACCTTTCTGATACTATATTTTACAAGAGAAGACATCCTTTTCACATTGATTCTATGTGGAATATTAGTCTTGTCAGGGACATCTTTTTATGACTATAATTTTTTCCTCAGAATGGACTGCTTCTATCAACATTCTAATTAATATCCCATCTGATTTTCTAAGTAAAATTATTAAATTATATATTCTAACAATAATGCTATGCTTAAGGCAGAAATAAAGTAAAACTAGTTTTGAGTTGTATATTTACTAGTCCATTATGTATTCATGAATATATTCTCAAAGGAGCCTACACAAAATGTGGGATCATGTAAAGCTGTTTATGCCTGACCAGTCTTCTATCCATTAAATAATCACATATTCAGGAGTATAATCAGTAATTATAGATAGACAGCTAGATGATAGATAGATAGATAGATAGATAGATAGATAGATAGATAGATATGCAGGCAGACAGATGGATAGGTATAGTTTATGCAGGGTCATTTCAGTTCACTTTTATATACTTTTAAACATGTTGTTTAAGCAGAACAGTCAGTGTGTATGAAATGGCTCTTTTTTCTTCATGTATTATATCAAAACAAACTTAATTCATAGTATATTAGAGTTTTATTATACTTGTTTTTGTGTGCCTTACTTTTTTGAACATTTCTTTTACATTTGCTGCATATTGAATGGTCATGTTTCAAATGAATTGTGGAGACTTTTTTCTCTTTTTCCTCAGACTGCACTACTTGAATTAATTTTTTCCAATTACTGTCCTAAATGATTTCTGAGGAGAGATTATTAAATTACATCTTTCAACAGCAGTTGTATTTAATTAAATGATATAGCAAAAATATTCTGCCTTCTATATTAACCGATCAACCATGCACACATGGATATATTCCCTGTGGTATCCATGTAAGCTATGATACCATGTAAAGCCATCTTAATACATCACTTGCTCTTTTTTATACAAGTAGCTATTAAATGTCAAACTATTAGATTATATTTCATGCTAGTTGTCATCAGTTAATTTATTAACCATTTTCAACTTATTACTGCATAGTATATTAGCATGCTAGAATGTTGTGCTTTAACAATCGAAGACAATGTTACGGCAGGAAAATATATTGTTTGTAAAATAATTATTTTAACTGTTAGCGGTAACCTGCCAAAATACTTTATTTAACAACTAATTCACTGGATTTCAAACATATATATGGTATCCACCCTTTAACACTGTATGTTGTTTAATTATCACATAGTCTAATAGTTTGCCTTCTTCTCATTTCTTATTTCCATGTCTATGTGTTCTAGACATAAAGTCCTACAGACAGAATTCAAAATTCCAATAAAGAAATCCACAGACATGATTTCTAACTACAGACTTTTAGAACTATAATTTTATACAGTACATACTTTAAGTCTAAAGACAAAATTCTATGGCAGAATTCTACAAAAAAATATATACAGACTGTATTGCAGCCCAGAATACAATGCATATGATTCTACAGATGGCATTCAGAGCAGAGACTTTAGTAGACAGAGTTTTAAACACAAAATATACAGATAAAATTCTAAATAGAGCCTCCTACACATAAAATTCTAAACAGAATTTAAGGGTGCTAGAATTTATTATGTACTTTTCTTTGTTTAAGATTGTTTTATTAATTTAACATATTTACAATATATACACAGAAAGGAAGGAATTTGACTTCACATATTGTTATACAATGATAGGAATACATTGAATCATCAAGGTAATCTTATACAATTAACACATTAAGAGTCTTGGTATTTCAAAAGAAACATTTCAATGTTATTCCAACCACTAAAAGTCTTAGTATTATTAATAGATCTTATTCTGGTCACTTCTTTTTTCAGTAATACATAGTATTGCTGTTAAATTTAAAAATTCTTTGAACATAGGAACTGAGTTTGATTTCTAATTTTTTGTAATAACTTTTCTAGCGACTGCCAAGAGAGCCCAAAATTTTTTTTGCTCTTTGGCTTTTACAGATACAAGAACATTCATTAGTATTACTGATCTAGTCACAGAACAATTATCAGACCATAGCCCCTTAAAAACATACTTATCTCTTCCCAAAATGCATTTTTTCACAATCCATAAGCATGTGCATCCAGTCAGCTTTTATATATTTACTACATCTCCAACAAATTAAAAAAGTAATTTTACTAAACTTAAAGCTTTTGTAGGGAGTAACAAACATTCTATGTATATATTTCCACATAAAAACTATCCAGTATAAACTTGAAGATGTTTGACAAACTGGTTTAAATAACAAAGTTTTATTTGTACTGTCTATTATCACTCAAGCCACTACTATCTAAAAAGTTCCAGAATTTTGCATTGAAAATGTTCTTATTATCATTTATAATTACCTATATAGCTTGGACAAGCTTCCATTTTAGGTCAATCTACCATTGATAATCGCATTCATATTTTCATATAATGGAGGAATAATGCTCTATTCCTCTTCACTCATATTATCCACAAGTTCATTTAATTTCTTACTGTTGGATAATATTAACTGGTTAGCAGAATCATGCTACTTATATTCTTTCATTAAATATTGTGAGGACTTAGCTTTTCCTTTTTCAAACCAATCAGGCCATAATACTAATCCATTCATTTCTAGTAAATTCATTTAAGCCTTGCTCTGTGTTTCCTTAAATCTAGAGGTATATACAATGGAACAGCACAAAAAAATCAATTTTGATATTAATGAAGTTTAAAAACATAGTTCTTAATTGTTTTAAGAACTGATTTCATATATGCAGAGTCTAAAGATTGAAATAAATTTCCTTCTATGATAAATTTTGTTAACCAGATGGAAGGATTGCTACATATTTCCAATTTATCATCTTTAATAAATTTATAAGAATTTAGTATAATCTCCTTCTGGATGGATTTACTTTGACTAGTGTAGTTGAGTCTATCCAGAGTATAATACAGTTAAAAGTTGCAGCAAAAGAAGAAGATTCTACATCTACAAAGCTAATGCCACCATACCTCCATAATCTTATATGATTTATATAAGCAATTCTCAGCTTTTTAGGATGTAATAGGATCACAGGATCATAGAATCATAGGAAGTTAGTAGGTTATTGGTCCTGAGGCCCTTACAAGTCTAGCCAAGAAGTTATACCATGTTCCAGCAAGTCAGCACACAATGCCCTTGTCCAGCAGGGATACAGGTGGAATCCCAGGGTGTATTTTCTGCTACCCATTCAGTTATCCTGGTTACACTTAAAAAGGGTTAATGAGGTACTCTGCTTGATGTGGAGAGGGAGTCTATTCTACAAAAGGGGGAGTCTCTGGAACACAAATCTGTCCCATCGACAAGTCCTGTTGATGTCACAGACTAGGTTGAGGTTATGCGTGTGGGTTACTTGAGTGGAGCTTGAATAGTGGATATGCAGCATTCCCATCAAGATGGGGTCTATGATTGCCTTGTATGCCAGACAGAAGTCACCTCTGAGGAGTCTGTATGAGGCTGAGTACAGGGAAAGGTTTTTTAGCCGACCTGTGTAGGGTAGATGTTTGAAGCCCTGGATTTTCCTGGTGAGGAACCTCTGTGGTCTCTCCAGCTGTTGCATTTGCTTTGTGAGGTACATAACAAAGGGTGTATTGTACTCAATAATGGGTCTTATAAGGGACGAATACAGGCATGTTATGACTTCTTTGTCCCTGGATGAGATACCCTTACTAATGAGTGGACCATGTAGAAAGCTTTCCATACAATGGCGAAAATACGGTGATCAAAAGTCAGTTTGCTATCAACCTGGGTGCCCAAGTCCCTCATGACTGATTGCATGCTTAAGATCTTGTTATTAATGTGATAATTTGTGGGGATGTCACTCTCCCAAAAGGGGACGATGATGCATTTTTTGGCATTCAGTTTGAGGACATGTTTCTGGCACCAGTCATTTGTTTGGGCAAGGCCCTCTTGGAGGATGTCCACATTACTAGAGGAATTGATGACAGTGCCCAGCTTGCAGTCATCTGCAAACCTGGTCAGCCATAGCCCACTGGTTTTGGCCTACATCTCAGAAAAGTATATCCTAAACAACAGAGGCCCCAAGACCGATCCCTCAGGTACACTGCTCATTACCGGATTACTGCTTGAGGTGGCTTCCCATATTTTGACTAGGTGCAGTCTATCAGTGAGCCAGTTTGCTACCCATCTGGTAACATATGGATTGATGCCTAGTTGAGAGTGTTTATCTATTATACCCGAGTGGGAAATAGTATTGAAGGCTTTGGCCAGGTCAAGGTACAAGGTGTGCACCATCTTCCCCTCATCCATGGCTTTGGTGACTGTCTCAAAGAAGTCAACTAAATTTAACAGGCATGACCTACCCTTGATGAAATCAAACTGTGTGGGATCGAGTGTTTGGAGGTTGCCAATGTCCTTTTTTATGAGGTCCATGATAATCTGTTCCATGGCCTTGCAGATCAGGCTAGTTAGGTTGATGAGTCTATAATTTCCTGGATCAATGAACACTCCACCTTTGTGCAAAGGAATGTCATTGGCTGTCCACCACTTGGCTGGAACAAAGCCAGTACTCAGGCTTTGGTTGAATAGGGAGTCTCATATTGCTGCAAGTTTCTGTTTGAGGTCATGTAGGATGCAGCCTGGGATGTTATTGGGTCCCATGGAGGCTATATTCTTTGCCTTTGAGAGGGCAGTGAAGGCTTGCTCCCTAGAGATAAGGGTAGGAGGAAGGTGCTGGGGATGTACTTATTTAATGATGGGGGACAGAGGGGTGAAGTTTTCACCAAAACTGTCTGTCAGTAGGTTGGCTATATCTATGATGTTTGGTTTATGGTGTCCTTGACCACCAGTTCTGAGCAAATCTGAGTGCTTCCTTTGAGATTGTAGACATATGTGAAGAAGGCTTTATGACTGTTGTAAGTAGATGTGGCCAGTTTGGACTCAGAAGTTTGCTTTGGAGGATTTCCCTAGCACTCTTATTTCTTGTTCAGCCTAAGGACAGATTGCTTCCAGTTAGGAATTCCAATTAGTTCCTTTTTGATTATGGAGCGCAATTTTTGCCTTTGCTATAGAGTTTATATATTGCATATGTCCATCAGAAGTGTTTACTCTTCCTTGAGGAGGAGGATTTTGTCCTGTCTGGTATTCCTGATTCCATACAACTATATAAATGTTCGTATAGTACTTTGGTGTATGTTTGGACATATGTGTCAGTTCTTATGAAGGGGGAGGGGGCTATAAATTTGTTTATACCTTTCCTCAGGAGGTTGCAATCAACTTTGGAGATTTTTTTTGTTTGACCCTAGCTCGGATTGGGGGAGATGGTAACTTTGAAAGTGACCACTTTGTGGCTGAATCTTACCAGGGAGGATGACACTGTAGGAATGCTGCAGTGGTTACTCATGTTGGTTAATACCAAGTCCAAGATATTATCACCTCTTGTGGAGGTGTCAACCAGCTGGTCCAAGGCATCTGCACTGATGAAGTTAAGGAATCTCTGGGCATTTGTGTTTTGGCATGAGTAGTTTTTCCAGTCCATGGTTGAATAGTTAATGTCATCCAAGGTCATGGTAAAGGGTTGAATCTTGAAAGATTTGAAGAGGTCCAGATAGGTGGAGTTGGCATCTTGAGTCACAGCTGGCATCCTGTAGCTAGGTATGATTTGAATAGGGGTCTTGTCAATGGTTAACTGCACCTGGAGTGTCTCCTGTGTGTCATACTCTTTGACTAGCCTGGAGGTGTGAATGTCTTTAATATATATTGAAACTCCACCTCCTTTTGCTTTCTTGCCCATGGTTTGGGGTCTGAATTTATGACAGGATGAGTAACCTGGTATGGCTGGGGTGCTCTCCACAGCTTTGAACCTGGTTTCTGTGACTGCACAAACGTCAGCATCTTCCAGGGTTAAGAATGCTTGCAATGAGTGCAGTTTCTTGTTTAGACTCCTAGCATTTAGCAGCATGACCTTTAATTTGTGTTTTGATGAAATTTTCATGTTGGACGTTTTGGCCTTGTAGCATTGCCTAAAAAAGGCACTATGGGGGAGGCAAGAGCCTTTGCTAGAAGCCTGAAGCCCAAGGGAGACAGATGCAGGCCATCTCTGGCAAAGCATCATTGTCTGTTGATCATGTCTTCCCAGGCTGTCAGGTACTAGATCCCTTTGGAATGACACCAGAAACTAAGTCAATTATTAAAGTCAATCATTTTCTGTTTGAAATGAGGTATCATTCTGGGTGATGGTAGAAAGATGCTTAAGACTAGGAACCTACCTGCCTGGGACACATATTTAGTGAGCCCGATCATGTCTCTCTTCATATAGTCCAGGGAGGTACGTCTCACGTCATTCACGCCAGCATGGACTATGACAGAGTCATAACAGTACCTGTTGAGACACTTGAGTGCATGGGTGATATGGCAGATTCTTGTACCTGACAAACAACTAACCGTGACTTTCTCCTTATCCATCCTGGTGAGGGGCACATCTGTGTGTTTCTTACAATGGAGTCTCCTATGACTAATATGTTGGGTTTATGTTTAGGCCTTAGTGGCTATGAAACACAGGTGTGTGGAATATGTGTGGTGAATGGGGTGGTGGGCAGTGGAGTTTGCATGTGTTTTTGCCTAGGAGGTCACTTTTGTTTGGGTATGTTTTTGTTGAAGACCTCTGCATACGCAGGTGTGTAGGTGTGGGTGGTATTTGATGTGTTTGTGTTGATAATCTTCTCAGTGCCAGATATATTGGCTTGTGAGGGAGAGAGCATAGACTCTAGGTTTTTAATGTAATTGCATCTCTCACAAATTGTGTTCCTAGGTGGTAGTAGTAAAGGGTTGTTCCTGTACATGAGGCAGTTGTTACACTGTCTCAGGATGCCCATATCAACCAGATTGGCAGGAGAAATTAGGAAATTGTCCATCCATATTTGTCAGAATCTGAGGGAGAGAGGCCAGAGATGGCTAAGGGAAAGGGGGGACGGTCTAAGAGGAGTACTAGTAGGTGATCACACAAGTGCTGCTAAGGGAAAATGTGTAGCTGGAATGCCTCACAATGGGTTAAAACAGTTCAGCTGCAGTGCATAACTTGCAAACAATCCCAAATAAGCTCAAATGCAGGGTTTAAATACCACAAAAAATAGAAAATTCTAGTAACACAGAAATCTAGCCAATCCTGCTAGTCCCTGCTTTCTTTACCAGCTTGTAGCAGACAAGGTCCAGGCAGCCCTACTTCTCTCACTAGCAGGAGAGATAGGCCCCTACCAACACAAGATGACTGCCAGAAACACAGAAGACAAACACAAGATGGCTGCCAGAAACACATAAGGCAAAAACAAACAGCTCTGGATGAAGCAAAGCTTGTATCCAGACTATGCTACTCAATTTAAGGATAAGAATACAGTAAAACTCACACAAAAGCACAGATTCACCACTTACAGAAAAAACAGAACTACAATATGAAAAAATACAGTTAAACAGTAATTAAATGCAGTAAAATGCAGTTAAACAGTAATGAGTTGCAGTAAATAGCAATGTAATACAGTTAAACAGTAATGAAATGCAGTTAATCAGTAAATTGCTTTACAACAGTGCAAATGTGATAAATTAGCTCACAATTGCAACAGTAAAAAACAGTTAAAGTAAAGCTATTTATTATTACTTTATTATTATTACTATTGCTATTATTTAATTGATTTACATCATCAGATAGATTAAAACTATTCACACTGTGTATTTAAAAACATTTATTTTAAAAGATAAAACAGCATGTTTATCCATCATATTAATTTAATTATATATAAGGCTCTAACACATTCCTCCTACACTATCTTAACATTCCATATTTTTTGAATTCTTCCTTTCTACAAACTAAACTGCAAAGACTCAAAAATAATACAAAGACAAGTCTACAACAATAACTGTATATATTGCTAATAAAACATAACCTATCATAGACACCAAAGTTCCTAGTTTGCCTATCAAACAGTCAGATAACAATCCTATTGCTCTACCTACCAACATCTAAAAATTCATAAAAAAAAAAAAAAAAGCCCAAAACTACTATGACTTACAAATAATCAATATAATATTATCCAGCATAAAATTTTGCCAAATCATACATGCAGACAACAGTACAGAAATATGTACCGGATCGGTCGAGGCCCGGGTTAACAACGACTGCCACCAGTGCTGTTGGCCAACAGGGTGCTGGCAGAAATTGGGCTACTGTTGGCCGAAGGAGGAGAAGAGGGGGAAGGCATGCCCGAAGGCAGGTAAAGGCTAGGACTGTGATAGTGAGGGTCAGAACTTTGAATGTTGGCAGTATGACTGGTATAGGGAGAGAGCTAGCTGATATGATGGACCAAAGGAAGGTTGGTATATTGTGTGTGCAAGAGACCAGATGGAAGGGGAGCAAGGCTAGGTGTATCTGAGGTGGTTTCAAATTGTTTTATCATAGTGTGGATGGGAGGAGAAATGGCATAGGCATTATCATGAAGGAACAGTATGCTAAGAGTGTTTTGGAGGTGAAAAGAGTGTCGGATAGAGTGATGTTTATGAAGCTGGAAAATGTTGGTGTAATGATGAATGTTGTTAGTGCATATGCTCCACAAGTTGGGTGTGCGATGGATGAGAAAGAAAAATTTTGGAGTGAGTTGGATGAAGTGGTGATGACTGTACCCAAGAGTGAGAGACTGGTGATTGGAGCAGATTTCAATGGGCATGTTGGTGAAGGGAACAGAGGGGATGAGGAAGTGATAGGTAGGTATGGTGTTAAGCAAAGGAATGCAGAAGGTCAGATGGTAGTGGATGTTGCAAAAAGGTTGGACAATACTGTGATGAATATGTATTTTAACAAGAGGGAGGAGAATAGGGTGACATACAAGAGTGGAGGAAGATGCACACAGGTGAATTATATCTTATTTAGAAGGGCCAGTCTAAAGGAGAGTGGAGACTGTAAAGTGGTGGCAGGGGAAAGTGTAGTTAGGCAGCATAGGATGGTGGTTTGTAGGATGACATTGGTGATCAAAAAGAGGAGGATGAGTGTGAGGGCAGCACCAAGGATCAAATGGTGGAAATTGAAAAAGGGTAATTGTGAGGTGATGTTCAGGGAAGAGTTAAGACAGGCACTGGATGGCAGTGAAGAGTTACCGAATAGCTGGGCAACTACAGCAGAGTTAGTAAGAGAGATGGCTAGAAAGTTGCTTGGCATGACATCTGAAAAGAGGAAGGAGGACAAGGAGACCTGGTGGTGGAATGAAGAAGTACAGGAGAGTATACAGAGAAAGAGGTTGGCGAAGAAGAAGTGGGATTGTCAAAGAGATGAAGAAAGTAGACAAGAGTATATGAAGATGAGGTGCATGGCAAAGAGAGAGGTGGCGAAGACTGAAAATAAGGCGTATGAAGAGTTGTATAAAAGGTTGGACACTAAGGAGGGAGAAAAGGACCTGTACCTATTGACTAGACAGAGGGACCGAGCTAGTAAAGATGTGCAGCAGGTAAGGGTGATAAAGGATAATGAGGGAAACGTACTAACAAGCGAGGAGAGTGTGCTGACCAGATGGAAAGAGTACTTTGAGGGGTTGATGAATGAAGAAAATGAGAGGGAGAGAAGGTTGGATGATGTGCAGATAGTGAATCATGAAGTGCAGTGGATTAGCAAGGCGGAAGTAAGGATAGCTATGAAGAGGGTGAAGAATGGAAAGGCTGTTGGTCCAGATGACATACCTGTGGAAGCATGGAGGTGTTTAGGTGAAATTGCAGTGGAGTTTTTAACTAGATTGTTTAATGAAATCTTTGAAAGTGAGAGGATGCCTGAGGAATGGAGAAAAAGTGTTTTGTTACCGATTTCTAAGAATAAGGGTGATGTGCAGAGCTGTAGTAACTACAGAGGGATTAAACTGATCAGTCACAGCATGAAGTTATGGGAAAGAGTAGTGGAAGCTAGGTTAAGAAGGGAGGTGATGATTAGTGATCAGCAGTATGGTTTCATGCCAGGAAAGAGCACTACAGATGCGATGTTTCCTCTGAGAGTGTTGATGAAGAAGTACAGAGAAGGTCAGAAGGAGTTGCATTGTGTCTTTGTGGATTTAGAGAAAGCATATGACAGGGTGCCTAGAGAGGAGTTGTGGTATTGTATGAGGAAGATGGGAGTGTCAGAGAAGTATGTAAGAGTGGTACAGGATATGTACGAGGGTAGTGTGACAGCGGTGAGGTCTGCGGTGGGAGTGACGGATGCATTTAAGGTGGAGGTGGGATTACATCGAGGATCAGCTCTGAGCCCTTTCTTATTTGCAATGGTGATGGACAGGTTGACAGATGAGCTCAGACAGGAATCCCCATGGACTATGATGTTTGCAGATGACATTGTGATCTGTAGTGAGAGTAGGGAACAGGTGGAGGAGACCCTGGAGAGGTGGAGATATGCTCTAGAGAGAAGAGGAAGGAAGGTCAGCAGGACTAAGACAGAATATATGTGTGTGAATGAAAGGGAGGATAGAGGAATGGTGAGGATGCAGTGAGTAGAGGTGGTGAAGGTGGATGAGTTTCAGTACTTGGGATCAACAGTTCAGAGTAATGGTAAGTGTGGAAGAGAGGTGAAGAAGAGAGTACAGGCAGGATGGAGTGGGTGGAGAAGAGTGTCAGGAGTGATTTGTGACAAACGTGTACCAGTAAGAGTGAAAGGGAAGATCTACAAGAGGGTAGTGAGACCAGCTATGTTATATGGGTTGGAGATAGTGGCACTGACAAAAAGGCAGGAGTCAGAGCTTGACGTGGCAAAGTTGAAGATGTTAAGATTTGCACTGGGTGTGACAAGGATGGACAGGATTAGGAATAAATATATTAGAGGGTCAGTCCAGGTTGGAAGGTTTGGAGACAAAGCCAGAGAGGCAAGATTACGTTGGTTTGGACATGTGCTGAGGAGGGAAGCAGAGTATATTGGGGAAAAGATGCTAAGGGTGAAGCTGCCAGGTAACAGGAAAAGAGGAAGTCCTAAGATAAGGTTTATGGATGTGGTGAGAGAGGACATGCAGGTGGTTGTTGTGACAGAGCAAGATGCAGAGGACAGGAAGAAATGGAAACAGTTGATCTGCTGTGGCGACCCCTAACGGGAGCAGCCAAAAGAACAAGAAGAAGAAGATATAGGTTAAAATTATAAGAGATTATTAATTTAGTTATATATTTTAGGGCGGCCATGGTGGTGCAGCGGTTAAAGTTGCCGCTTCACAGCAAGAGGCTCTCTGGTTCAGTTCTTGACTGGGAAGCCTTCTGTGTGGAGTCTGCATGTCCTCCCTGTGGATGTGTGGGTTTCCTCCAGGTGTGCCGGTTTCCTCCCACATCCCAAGACATGCTGTAGATGGATTGGACACTCTAAACTGGTCTTAGGAGTGAGTGTATGCATGAATGTGTGTGCCTTCCGTGGAAGGTTGGGCACTAGGCTGGCAACTTGACACAGTAAAACTCCATTGATAATTATAAGCAGACAGGTGTCCCACTGTGGCAACCCCTAACTGGGAAAAGCCGAAAGAAGAAGAAGAATTTAGTTATTTATTTTGCCATTTAAATCTATTCCCTCCCAATACTGCATAAAAGATTAATATCTGTCTTCTATTACTCACAAATATTAAATAATCCAATAAATAGTATATACCAATTTGTGTGATAGTAGTATAAATTACTCATAAAGCACTCCTAAATTATTTTCTCATTCAACATTATTATAACTACATCTCTAAATAAATAAATATAACACAGTGGGACCTGAAGATATAAAGACATCTGTAAACTTATAGGTCACAGATAATCTTAACATACTAAACTATAATACAAATGAGAAATCAATGTACATATATATTTGTCTTATCAAAAAACACACATATATTTTATAGCTCTAGCAAAAAGCTCTGTATTAAATTTTAAAGTACAATTGTCTATATCTCAAATTTCTATAACACTCAACACATCAAATGTCAAAATATTTAAAAATCCTTTAGCTTATAAAACTAATTGATAAAATATGTACATTACTGAGGTTGAAGGGAATGTGTTGCTATTTCTATGGAGTCAAAATATATTAAAAAAATATTTGCAGTGTATGTTGCATTCAAAAGTTACAATGTGTTAAATTCAAATCCCATCTCCCTTCCCTGATTCAAACATATTGAAAAATCTACTTTACTTTCTATCAAAATGGATATGCTGATTCAGCAATAAAACACAAGTTTCAGCTATGACTTATTAAATGTGTTATTTCATGTAGTCTTTGTGAATCTGTTCTGATGTAAGCTTTATGGGTTGACATCAGAATTTAACTACAGCATGTGAAAATGACAACTCACAGCACACAGAGGCTGATAACTTCCTCTGTAAGATTCTTACTCAGTTCTTTTAAGCTGTTCTAATCAGTAACAATCATCTAACTTTACTTAATTCAATTAATACGTACAGTATAGTTAGAGTTAACACAACAGCATAAGCTATTAACATGTAAAATGTAAGGAAATTATATGTTACAACATCCCGGTATTAAACATTACAATAGCTTTTGTCTTAACAGTTCTTCACTTCTAAGGAAAGAAGTGTTATTTTGAGTAGATTTTTTCACACTTAAAAAATAGAAAGTTCTCTTTTTCTTTCACAGACATCAGTGATGAACTTTGACCTAGATTTTCTTCAGGACAGCTCAAGGTGGGAAAAATCCAGCATTCTGAAGAAATGGAACATTCTTTTGTTTGCAAGCTTTCTCTCTAAGAGTCAGTTGTTTCACAAATGATATGTGAAAGGAATGTGTTACACAGGAACAAAGAAAAAAGATCACTTGCACTTTAACACTTATAATTAGCATATTACTTAGATCTGACATTCAGTTAACCCAGCAATACACATACCAAGCAAAGTTGAACAAATAAAATAAAATGTTTAACTTATATAACTTTAAAGTTACCAATATTATTGCATATAATATAATAATAATATTTGTTTAGCATTTAGAAACACACTTACAGGTTTAGTTAAATTAAATATATTGTCTTTTACTGTAAACAGAGTAAAATTAGAAACACACTTGCAGGTTTAGTTAAATGAAGTATATTAAGTATTTTACTGTAAATAGAGTAAAACAGTAAAACTAACCCTTTATATTCCTCATCATGAAAAATGGTTTAGCTTAAAATATAAATACATATGTACATATATTGTAAAGCTTAGAGACCAGTACAAACCTTTTACTTAAAGGGCAAACCTATTGATTCAGAAAATAATGATCCTGCAATCAGAGAATGAGAGTCACTTGCTTTTAGGCATTTTAGTTTTAGAAGCAGTTTTCCAAAAAATCAGCTCACTCTGTATCTTCAGGGATACACTTTTCCACTCCATTTCTTCAGTATTATTAAATATTTTATTGCTGTTAACAAAAGTGGATGCCTCCTCCAATGTGTTAAATATTTTGGTTTCTTCAGAAAGAAATAATTTGATCTTTACAGGAAATACCAAAGTAGCTTTAATAATGTTTTTTTTAGTTCCTTGGTTAGTAGTAAACAGGATTTTCTTTTACTCATTACTTTACTAGAATAATCATTGTCAAATCTTACTACATGTTCACCTATTTTAATAGGTGGGCTGGACCATGCTGCTTTTAATATTTGATCTTTTTCTAAGCCAGAAATGAAGTTAACTCTAATTGAACATGGTGGTTTTTCATTCTTAGAAGGTGCTGTTGGGGATCTATGTGCCCTTTCAATTCCAAAAGATAAAGTTTCAGGCTGATTTAATGTTTTATGTAGCCAGGTGGTTAAGAAGTTTATTATATTGTCTCCCTTGTAGTTTTCAGTTATACCAGAAATTCTAATGTTATTTTGTCTCAGTCTATTTTCTAAATCATCAAGTTTTTCCTCTGAGCCAATTATTTTGTTGTAAAAGAAATTCAGCCTGAGACTTTTAGTTATTCTTCCTTCATGATCTTTCAAAAGTCTCTTCAAAATGCTGATGTGTGCACCTTGTTGTTGCTTAAGAATTTCAAAATGTCCCATCTTCTTTCTGGTTACTATGTACTTTTCTAATGGATAGCAAAACAATTAAAATAGAGATTATAGAATATTATATATTTTTGCCTATGTTTTAGGATGACAGAAGTTGTGTTTTATGCATATGCCATGCAAAAAGAAGAAAGGAGTGAGTTTTACATTTTAATCTTAATGTTTATTGATCAGGGTTTGGGGGGAAAAGATGCATCTCAGATGGAATAATGGAAGTTGTCCCCTTGCATAAATGATTTCTTTAGATGCAGCCCATGAACCATTTTAAACTAGCTCACAAACCTTTGCCCATAAATACATTGAATCTGGCCTACGTTTTTATTTTTAATTTATTAAACTGCATATGAAAGTTACATTTAAAATTTCCAATTTGTGATCCAAATCATAATGACAACCTGTTGTCTTTTTTTTTTTACTCTGTGGTATAACAACATAAAACTCTAAAACGGATTACCATTAACTTCACAGCCTAGAAGGGAATACAAGTACATGTAGCAGGGAAATAAAATAGTTCTATTTAAGGTATAAATGTAGGACATTGGTCTGCCACAAGTGAAATTACGGAAGTTAAATTTTTAGGGAAGAATTAAACTAGAAAACTTACATAAACATGAGTTATTTGGTATTTTCTGCTGCAAGTATTACATCTTGTTTTAGATAAATAAGGGATTTATAATACTTAAAAATGTTGCTACTTGGAAGGTTTGTGTACATATGCAGATTTGTGACTCATTGTTTCAGGGGTGTTTGATAAAAAGGTCAGTTGGTGACATCCTTTAAAATAATTTCTTGTGCTACATTCATTTTACTTTCAAAAGCTTGTTATTGTAGTACTGAAAAGTTAGAAGGTATTTATTTTGCATCAGGTGCAGCTGTAAATTGTAGTCTTGTTTTGTTACCAGATGTAATTATGCAGCTTCTTTTAAGAAAACTTCATGTCATTCATACCAAGAAAGTTTCACATCCTGTATAATTTTTTTCTTCCTTAAAAGATTGTACATGTCTGTATGTATGCATATATGATTGCATCTTTCTCTGCATTTGGGAACTTCTTATATATCTCTGTAAGTAGCCTTGTTTAAAAAATATTTTACTGTCATGCATTCATTGTAGCATGGATGTTACTGTGGTACTGGAAAGCAAGAGGGAATATATTTTATATAAGGCAAAACTGCTCACCTCCCAGTATTACTTTAAAATCAGTTTAACAGTTGTGTAGCTTTCATATTAGAGGGTTTAATGTAATTTATCCTAATGAAGTTTCACATCCGTTTTTTTTAAACTTTCACTTCTTGTATGGTATGTATGCATATGTACATTTGTATCTTCTTATGCTGGGGTACTTATCATAACACACCACTTTACAGCATATTTTGCTATCTTATGATCATTAAGTAAAAAAATATATATTTTTACAGTGACATTGTAAATCCAGAGGGAATGAATGAGGTGAAACTGATGGTCTAAGATGCTATTTCACTGCAAGAGCTACAGACATGTAATCTTTGTGCATCACTTGGAGAAGTGATAGTTCAGAAGCACAAAAGCCACTGTTCTATCAATTACACAATATTAGGTGTTGCTTAAATGGGTTTATATGTTGTAGTGTTTCAAACTATTAAGTGCATTTTTTTCTGTGGCATGTTTGGTGTAATTTGTTAAAACATCAAGCAGATTACATTTAATATATGAAACAAGCTTATGCATTGACTTTTTTAGTTTAATTTATTTTCATGTGGGATTGTATATTTGATTTTTAATGGGGTCACTGGAACTCAAGTGAAAGTAATCAGCAGTCATTTAAATCTCATGCTCCTGTTTGGCAGTTTTTCATAGCAGTGGTTGGAGCTGTGATTACATACATGGTTATATGCCTTAGTTTTAATGTTTCAAGTTTTAGTTTAATAAAGCCACATAATCCTACAGAAAGGATACAATACTAAACCCAATATTCTAAAAAATAGAACTCTACATAAATAATTTTGTAGCTAGAATGCTAAACATATAAATTCAACAAACTCAATTCTAAACACAGACTTCTGCAGATGAAATTTAACAGATATTCTTCAACATAACAGAATTTTATAGACAGAACAATTCAAATCAAATTTTACAAACAGAATTCTGCAAATAAAATTCTAAACACCAAACTACATGCAACACATTATACAAACTGATTCTTCAGTGATTCTACAAAAAGAATTCAGACTAAAACTGTTTGCACAGAACAGTAAACATACATTTCTACAGATAAAATACTACAGATTGAAGGTTACTTACAGGATTTGGCAGATATTATTCTAAACAAAGTATTTTAAAACAGAATTCTGTGTATAGAAAAATAAAAAAATATATAGATAGCATTAAAATAGTAACCTTGGTTTAACTATTGGTGAGGACTCCCTAGTCAGTCATCATTCCTGGACAATGCTGACAAGTACTAATACTCCTCATAGTCTTAGTCTAACAGTAGTGCACCATAACAAATATTGCTATCTATCTACGTATCTATGTATCTATCCCAGACAAGTACCTTTATGAAGATGGATGGATTTTGCTGTCTTGCATTCCACAGGGACAAAGCCAGTCTGGAAGATGTGGTTAAATAGAGCTCCTAGTGGGCAGTCTATAAGAGCAAACACTCAGAAAAGTGAATGTTGTTTTTCCTTTGTTTTTCAGCCTGCCAACTGTTTTGCATGAGCGATCACAGGTAAAGCAGGTTCTAAGAATTTGCCTTTCCCCTGCTGTTGTGTAGTATCAGAGTTGGAATATATACAGCTAGCAGGGGGCTGTGGGGGTGTAGGGGATTGAGCACCAGAAAAAATATTGTTTTTGGCAGATGCATATATGTATACCAATATATATATATATATATATATATATATATATATATATATATATATATACACATACATACATATATATATATATATATATATATATATATAATATATATATATATACACATACATACATATTAGTTCATAGATTAATATTAGGCTAACTGCCTTTGTGGGCCATTTTAAGTCTAGCCAATTACCCCATGTGAGAATTAAACTCTATATCCTGTCTGTAAGGTAAACACCTTAACCTTTATACCACCTTCCAATCCTTATGCCAACTTCCACACACACACACACACACACACACACACACACACACACACACACACACACACACACACACACACACACACACACACACACACAATCTTTAGCTATATAACCTATAGCTTTATATCCCTTTCTGTTATCTATCAATCTATCTATCTATCTATCTATCTATCTATCTATCTATCTATCTGTCTATCATTCCCAGAATTGTTCAGATGCAATTCTAAACAGAGAATTCAACAGATAGAATTCATAGGTTCATAGGGCCATAGGAGATTAATAGGCTAATGACTTAAGATCCCTTACAAGCCTAGCCATTATTACCCATATTTTACCTGATTTTTGATCCCTAAGGGCTAGAACTGTACCTATGCCTTTGAGTATTTTACAGACTGTCCCTGTCCATAATGGGCATGGGCACCACCCCAGGAGTGAACTTATGATTCCCCATCCATTGATCCAACCTGCATTTGAAGATGGTCCGGGAAGGGTTCTGCTTTACATGAATATAAAGCCTATTCCAGACCAAAGGTAATCTGTGACACATATCTGTTTCTTCAGCATGTTTTTTTTCATGTCACAGGACAGGTTTAGATTCCTAGATCAAGTGACCCTTGTGCAAGTTGTCTTGTGAAAGTGTAACAGTTCCATCAGTGCTGGATTTATGAGTGGCTTATAGGTTAGGCATAGATCATCTCATAATAGTTAGTAGGTGACAGAGTAAAGGGATAAGGCTTTTAGTCAATCTGCATACAACATGTTGTTTAGACCCTGTATTTCTCTGTAAGGAGCCTTTGAGGCTGCTTCAACTATTGCAAGTGTCTGGTCAAGTACATGCCAAAAAGTGCATTGTACCTGATTACTGGTCTGATAAGGACCACATACAGTGAGTCTAGTAATTCCTTGGATTTGAATGTCATGCCTTTACATATAAGCTGTGCCACATAGAAGGGCTTATTCACCACTGTGGACACATAGTGGTCAAAATTCAGGCTACTAAATATTTGGATACCTAGGACTCTCACCTCTGAGTCCTCTCTTATGGGTATGCTATTAAAGTTGTAATTTGGAGGAGTACTTGACTTCTCAAATGGTATGATTATGCATTTTTTTACATTTAGTTTTAGTCCATGGCACCAATCATTTGTCTGAGTTAGACTCCTCTGAATGATATTTACTTCATTGGGGGATTCAGTGATTGCCCCCAACTTGCAGTCATCAGCAAATGCAGTCAGCCAAAGGTCTTCTACATTAGCCGTGACTTTAGAGAAATATATCCCAAACAGGAGAGGTCCCAGGACTGAGCCCTGTGGCAAACCACTACTAACTGGCCTCTTGCTGGATCTGGATTCACCCACTCTAACAACATGTGTCTGCCCATGAGCCATTTGGCTATCCATCTGGTGGTGTAGGGATTTATGTCCAGTTTTGTGTGTTTACCTATAATACCCAGGTGGGGAATTGTGCCAGATACTTTAGCCAAGTCAAGGTTGGTAGTATGCACTGTTTTACCCTCATCCATGGCCTTAGTTACTTTCTCAAAGAAGTCCACCAGATTAAGTAGGCATGACCTGCACTTGACAAAGCTGAACTGGATTGGGTCCACTGTTTGGAGGTTTTAATGTTATTATGTTGTTATTTATCAGGTCTATAATTATTTCCATGGTCTTGCATATAAGACTAGTCAAACTTATGGGTCTGTAATTTCCTGGGTCTGTTGGCTGTCCTCCTTTATATAGATCGATGGATTTTGCTGTTTAGAACTCCACAGGGACAAAGCCAGTCTGGCAGATGTGGTTAAATAGAGTTCCTAGTGGACTTGATAGGTTTTGTTTTAAGCTATTTAAGAGGCATCCTGGAGTATTGTCAGGGCCCATTGAAGTTGTGTTCTCCAAATAGAAAGCAAATCATAGAATTCCCCTGATAATATTTTCACAGATAAAATATTAAACATGGAATTCTATAGATAAAACTCTAAACACTGAGCTCTGCATACGAGGGTATACAGATGGATTTTCACTGAAAGAAAGGGGTCAGGGAGTTGGGAATGCATGTAGACAGTGACCTGGCAATGCAGGGAATAAGCAACATGTCCTTTGTGGACTACCTCAAAGCCCAATCTCTGTACTCAGTCTTCTACATACTGCTAAGAAGCTATCTGTGCCTGGCCTACAAAGCATATTCTTATCCCACTTGATGGACCTGTTGCATATCCACAAAACAAATATCAACAGAATTACCTGATTAGGGACCTAAACCTCACATTCAGCATAAACACAGCATGCTGGAGGGAATAGGCATATGTCTCTGAGACCACCCCTTCTTTGTAACTGGCTTCCTTCCCATCCATATGAAGCAGAGTTTTCATTAACCCAGTTCAAGTGTAACATAGATCCGTGGATGGACAATCAGAAATTTACCTTGGTCTGGCACTCATGCCAGTGCCTACATCTACCTCTTAGAACACTGGTTCTGGCAATGTGAGGAGATGTTTAAATGTCAGCCCAGTGGACTGCAAGCTTATTGACATTTCAAGGTGGTTGCAGTCACCAAAGTTTAAATTAACTGCACAATGTGCAGAAACTGCAGACAGAGGTTCCTTGGATACCCAATTAAAGAAGTTGGAAAGTCTTTTAAAGAGAAACAAGAGTCTACAGAAGTCAGGAAAATGTATATATTCAGAAGTGTGTATCTTTAAATCAGCTCCATAGAGGTTAAGATTCTGGAAGTTTCCAATGGGAATGGAAGTGAGCTCACCGATGCATATGAAACTATTGGAACTGTTTGATAAATCTGGGCTGGATTTTTTAAGAATTATTATTTTTGAGAATGACTATAAATTATTTTAACTAGATACTGAAATTAAGGTTTTAAATGACAGTATTGTTAATGATTCAACTTTTAGTTCTCACCAATTTATGTACAACAAAGTGTTTGATGGTTTAAAAAGTTTAGTTAAATGTAATCAAGACAGGAAGTCATGTAAATTGGCTAGAGATGCAAAAGAGTACTTTGAGAAATGTTCTTATCCCCTGACTAATGCTTTTAGGACAGGAACAGTTAGTAATGACTTAAAGCTAGAGTGGGCAATGTTAACACTACACCTGAAGCCGTAGGGGTTGGTATTGAAAATAATGGGGGTGAACCCTATGTTTTTAATGATTTTTAGAGTACCCACTGTTGAGGCATTGGGAGAGGTTAGCTGTACATGGGGAGCAGAACCAGGGGCTTCAAAATCAGCTGCAACATATGAAGGACCCGGGAGGAAAGGCAGACACAAAAGGAGGAAATGGACAAATGACCAGAAGGACAACCAACAATTTTATTCAGAGTGTTTGATTCAGAATCTGGACATTTTGGCTTTAACATATATAATTTTAGTGAAAATTCACTGGTCCCTGAAAACTATTCTTTGTTAAGGAAAGGATTTACATTTGTTCCCTCTTTTAAGTTTGACATTGCCAAAGTGCTGGTTAACTTAAAGTTGCATTGGAGGTAGTTAAATCCTAGACTGCTTTTTAATAAGGAAAAATAACAGCACAAAAGTGCAATTAAGAAAAATGTTCTTTTATCCCCCCTTCCCACTCTATGGTGTTTGAGCAAATTTGTGAACACAGTTTTAGGAATTTTATCAACAAAAGCTATTGCGTGGACAATTTAAACAATAAGGAGAGAGTGATTTTACAAGATTTGATAAAAAATAAAAACATCAGAACTATGAAAACAGATAAGGGTGGGGAGGGTTGTTACTGAGCCAAATAGATTGTTTCTAAAATGTTTGACATTCATATCGATGATACCACTTATGAGAGGACATCTAAAAATCAAATGAATATTGCCTATGCTAAAAGTGATTGTTTCTTGTTTGAAGGGTTATGTGACCATGCTTTCACAATCAGAATATGAATATTTATTTGTGGAAAAGCCCCAAATTCCCACAATGTTTGGAATTCCCAAGATCCACAAAAATATTTTTGACCCACCTATGAGACCCATAGTGGATTAAAGACAAAACTTATTGCTGCATTTATAGATATTCATTTTAAACACATTTTACAATCCAAGGACCATATCATTCATGATTCATGGCACCTTTTAGATCTGGTAAGAAGGGTGGATTATGATGAGAACTTATGATTTATAGCCATTGAAATCAAAAACTTTTTTTTTTCGTTATATCACATGATTTAGGATTAGAATTGTACAGGGAATGGATAGCCAGTGACAAGAATTTCACGAACAATAGAATTAATGTGCTTGTTGATTTAATGGAAATAGCATTGGTCAACAATTTTTGTTCTTTGTTGGTGAACTGTTTCAGCAGACCTCTGGTGTGACAATGGGTGCCAAATGTGCACTTATTTTTGTCAATTTAGTGTTAGCCCTATGGGAGAAGAATTGTGTGTTGGGTTCCCATTTTGCTGAATATATGGTGGCATACTCTAGGTTCCTCAATGATATCCTTGTTTTATGGAAAGGTGATAAGAATTTGGTAACTGATTTCATCACCTATTTGAACAATTCTGCCACATTTTTGAAATGTATCAATAAAATGGATTGGCATCAAATTTAATACTTGTTTATACAAGGATTTGGTTAATTTTTGTTTTGTTTCTACTGTTTACAGAAAGAAGACTTATTCTAATTATTTTCTACATTTTGAAAGTAATCACCCTATATTTCAAAAGAGAGGGATAGTGGAAGGAGAAATGGTCCAGTGGTCTGGGATCATCAGTAATGATTTGCTATTTATGATGGAGACAGAAATTTTAGTAAAAAAGTTTAATGAAAGAAGCTAACCCTTGAATTTTTTAAAAACAAAATTGTTGAGGCTAGGAAGATCATATTTCATCCCATTATGATGAAAAGAGTTAAAAATGTGAACAGTTTCTCTACACACTATACAAATGGTAAACAATATGAAAATGGGTGAGATGGCTATTCCTTATAACCAAGACGTGCCAACCTTAGTAAAATTCTTAAGACTACTTGGTACATTATTTTCATCCCTGACGTTAAAGCTCATTTAAGAGGACCCCTGCAGTTGGTGTATGTATAGGGGTGAAATATTAAGAAATTGTTAGAATGGAGTCAAAGGTTTCAGCCAGCTGGGTGTAGATTTCAAATGAGTAAATGTGGAGCGTGTAAGTTTTGCAAGTTTATCAGTGATGGGCCATACATTACAGTAGCACATTATGATAGGGCATTTGCTTGTCCAGGATGTATTGATTGTAATAGCAGAATGGTTATATATTTAACATCCTGTATGACATGTCAGGCATTCTATGTAGATAAAAATGAATAGATGTGTCAAAGAATGAATTGATGAACACCTGAGGGATATAAAAAAGAAAAGGTCAACTAATGTCCTCTTCATGCATTCAATGGAGTGTCTTAATTTCAAGAAAAATTTTTTTTTGGGGTGGACAGGATATCATATAATGAGAGGGGAGGTGATCTTGAAAGCCTATTAGAATAAAAAGAAGTACTCTGGCAGTTAAGACTAAATGCCACATTAAAACCTGGATTAAATGAGCAAACCTTCATGCAAGTATATTTTAAGTAGTTTACTCTGTTTTTCAGACAGAGTTTTAATATTTTGTATTTTTGCAGGTATTTAATTTTGGTTTCATGTTTATTTAAATATTCATGATGTGACATTCTATTTTGATTTGTAGCTGTCGTGATGTTTCATGTTTATTAAAATATTCATGAAGTGATGTGTTCTATTTTGATTGGTAGCTGCTAAGTTGTCACTAACAGCAAGGGTTATTTAAATGTATTTAAATGCATTTTACCATTGTTATTTTAACTCAGAAGTAGCCTTGCTGTGATTAGGTGAAAGCACTCAATTTCATTAAAGTATTTTGAAATTGCTTTGGCTGCCTGGTTCCTTCACTTGAGCCGGTTTAATTTTTTTTTTTTTTTGGTTTAGTGTTTGGTTTGAGTGTTTCTGTGTTGTGTTACCCCTTAGAATATCCCTAGGGTATCAAAACTTGCCGGATACATTTGGGAAGCATGGCTGGTCATAAAAGGCCCCCTGGGTTCATTAGCCTAGTAATCATCTATGAACCTATTAATTACATAACGTTCTACACAAATAATTCTACAAAGCATTCCAAATAAATAATTCTACAGAAACAATTCTAAAACAAGAAGTTTTATGCAGTGAAAAAAGCATATGTAACTTGCTGGATAGTACTCTACACAAATAATTTTAAGCAAACAATTCTGTAGATGGAATTCCATAGATAGAATTATAAACAGAAGTCTATAGATAGAATTCTAAGCACATAATGATGTTGACAGAGTTCTAAGCTCATAATTATACAGATAGAAGTCTAATCACTGAATTCTGCAGATAGAATTCTAAATATAGAAATATAGAAAGAGTTCTAAATGCAAATGTCTACTGACAGAGGTTTATAGTTAAACTGTAAAGCACAAAGATATAAAAAAAATTCACAAAAAAGAATTCTAAAAAGAGAATTCTACATAAAGTATTATTAAAATATCATTCTAAACATATAATTATATTACAGATAGCATCTTACAATACAATACTAATCATAGAAATCTATATATATATATATATATATATATATATATATATATATATATATATATATATATATTTCTACAGATAGAATTCTAAACACAGAATTCTGAAGAAAAAATGTAAGTATGAAATTCTAGATATAAAATTTTATAAGAAGAATTCTATAGATATATTTTAATTGCAGAAATTTGCATGTAAAGTTGTACAAAAAGAATTTTACAGAATGAAGTCTAACACCACAGATGGTATTTTAGACAGAAAGAAATAATTTAGCTGATAAAATTGTAAGCACTAAACTGAACATGAAGAATTGTAAACACAGAGTTCAACAGCTAGAATTCTACATATAGCATTCTGGACATCAAATTCTCCAGAAATAATTAAAAATACAAAATTCTACATATAAAATTCCATACAAAAAATTGAACCACAATTTCAAACACAGAATTTCACAAACAAGAGTTTGAAATACAGAGTTCTACAGATACAATTATAAGGATAGAGTTATAAAAATAGAATTCTCAACACAGAATGCTATGTATAAATCCTAAACAGAATTCCAACAACTGAAACCTGAACATAGTTCTGCAGACATAATTGTATACACATAACAGGGGTTCTTATTATGTTATCGAAAGATAATGTAATTGAACAGTCAGAACTTCGAAACAGCCGCATTTCGAAGAATGCATTGTGGGATCACAGTACAGTGAAGATTAGGATATTGCTCTTTCCTCACTGTAGTGCGATCTCAGAGTTTGAATATATATTTAGTAGGGGGGTGTGGGGGTGCAGCCCCCACAATAAAAGCTTCAATATATGGCTGTTTCAAAGTTCTGAGCATTCAATTACGTTATCTTTTGATAACGTAATATGAACACACAACACAGCACAGTACTGTAGCTGTTGTACTGTGGACGAGAGTGTAAATGCACTGGAGCAAATTCTACATGACTGTTCTCCAGTCACCTCAGACTTTCCTTAATTTGCTGTTAGTTAGTTTTATATATTGCTTTTGTTTTGGAGAAAATCTTCCTTTGCAAAATAGGCAATTTCATACAACAGAGACAAAGATAAAGCTTACAATTACAATATGGACAGTATCATAAGTTTTTGTAAATTAGGTCCATTAGTCAACATGTGAAAAAGCTGATAAAGCTGATTGTTTTTTCACTGCAAGGTTGCAGTGCAGTGAGGACTGAGGAATATGCTCTTTCCCCAGTATAGTGTGATCTTGGACTTGGTATATATAATTAGCAGGGGGTGTGAGGGTATGGGGGACTTGTGTTTTGTTGATTTTTCAATCCTTCCTTGATCGATGTTTATAGTTTAACCATTGCAAAATAGACAGCTTGCACTTTTGATGGAAGGTTATGCTTCTAGTATGAACATACAATAACTGAAATGCAGCTATACTAGAGAAAATCTACAATCAGTAAAATATAGGGTCATCAAATATTGGTACATCACAAACTGGCATACACAGTGAGTTTTAAAATGTAATTTACAGTTTTATCTTTATGAGGAGGAAAAATATAACAGAAGACGTATAGGAGATATGCATAGAAAGCACGGAAGAGGTATGGAATATGTGAGTACTATGTATATTTGTTAGCTGATATAGAAATAAAGGAAGTTGTAGAGAAGTTGAGGGATATATAGAAGGTATAGAGTATGAACTGGAATTTTGCTGAAGGGAAAATATTGTCATAAGGTTAGTAGAAACAGCAGATGTGGCAGTGTGTGCAAAGTCTTAGAATACAGTAGGAGATTCATATTAAAAATTTGCTTTGTTGAAGTATATAGTGGTAATGTAGGTTTGTTGGAGCTAAGGTAGGCTAACCTGGGGAATTGCAAGGGCAGAGACAAATGTTTTTAAAGTGTTGATTCAACATGTTTTTGAATCTGGATAATTTGGCCTGTTGTCTGATGATGGTAGAGACAGAATTCTAGATTTTGAAGAAATAATTTGAATACAGGGGCTGACCAGCAGAGCTGTAGATTTTACTTATTTATTGGGACTTGTCCATGGAGTGTAATGATCCTGCAGGGGTGTAAGGTTCAATAAAGCCTTGCAGAGCAGGACAGGTTTGTGGTTTGTAGATTATATAATGAACAATTGCTAACTGGGTGACAGAGAGATAGTGTGGACCTAGACTAACTTTTGTAAGGCTAGACCGTGGTAGGATGTAGCAGATTGGTTGGTGACAAATTTAGCTATCTTGTTATTGGATTGGTTAGTAGTTGTTGTTAGTAGAGATTGCTGAAGGCTGGTGTAGATGGGGCAGTGTATAGTAGTGAAGCAAGAAGATATACAGAGGCTATGCTTTTATGGCATTACTAGTTAAAAAGTGCTTGCTTTGTTAAAAGAGTACAATTTTTCTGAGGGCTTTCTTGATAGCTTGTTGTATTTGAATATCAATCTTTAGGTGGTTCTCTATGATGAGACTAAGTAGCACTGTATATTACACAAGTTTGATAGAAGTATTGTTTGACAAGATAATGGAGAAGTTATTTTTGTATAGGATGCAGATTTTGATGTGAAAAGCAATGGCTTAGCATTAAAAAGAAGGTGAGATTTTTGAGCCAGGTTTCTATAGAAGAAAATGTTTTTTTGTGTCTTTTCCTGATGTTCTGGGGAACATTTAGCACTGGTTATGAGTGGAGCATCACCAGCATGCCAAATGACATTTGTGTCATTACTTACAGTGACGAGGTCTTTAATAAAAATGTTAAAGATTAATGGGCCCAAGACTGAGCTTTATGGCACTCTGACTGAGATGGAAAAGAATAATGATTGTTCTTTCGGCCATCTTACAGGCTAAAGTCTGCTAGAGAGGTAGCTATAGAACCAGTAGAAGGAAGAAGGAAGGGAGACATGTCAAGGCCTACTGAAGATAGTCTACATGCAAAAACTTGTGAGTTACAATCTCAAACACCTTAGATAAATCAAATAACAGAGTGGAAACAAAGTTTCAAGAGTCCTTGTGGAGGTTGATATGATGGGTGAAATTAAGAAGATCTGTAGTAGTGCTGTGCTGAGCTGATGAAAGGAGAGGAGGATGTTATCTATTAAGTGGTTAAGATGTTGGGACTATACACTTTTTGAGGATCTTTGATAGTGGAAAAAGAATGGGTATAGTATGGTAATTACAGATTTCAGTGGAGGCACATCTTTTGTGTAAAGGAATAATTAGTAACTTTTTTCCAGATGATATTTTATGGATAGAGACAGGTTATGCTAAAGGGTCAACAGCCATGCTAATATATTGTGAGGGAAGACTGTCAGCAGACACTGTAGTGGGATTTGCCTTATGAAGTAGTTTTTTGATTGTGTTGATGGGAACACAGTTGTACAAGACAGTGATTTTTGAAAGTATTTTGTGGGGATGGAGTGAGGGTAGATGGATGGTTGTTTTTGAGGAAGATGACTGAATGTAAGAAGTGGAAGTTGAGATGGTTAGAAATTGATTTGGTATAGTTGGTGGTAGTAGGGTTTGTTGGGCTGCACAGCCTGGGTTTAAAAATTGTTAATGAGGACCAGAATTGATTGGAGTTCATAGTGTGGATATCCAGGATTGAAGTGCAATGATTTTTTTATAGTATAGAAAGAATGGCTGTAGGATGACAAATACAACATTTTTGCTGAAGTTGTGGCGTTCTCTGACATTTTGGAGATTTGTCTCTGATTTATTGTAAAGCCAAGATTTCTGGGCTTATGCTGAAGAGTCAGCAGTCATGCTAATGTATAGTGAGGGAAGATTGTCAGCAGAGAGTATAGTGGGTTTTGCCTTATGAAGTAATTTTTTGATTGTGCATGGTAGACTTTCTACTTGCATTCTTTAACTAGGCTCTAATAAGTTAAGTAATTTTTGTGAGTTAAGGGATGGTGTTAAATTTGACTCTTTTGTGTCTGCTTGGGGCTAACTAGTTTTATATAGTTAGAAAGGTGTCATCAAAATAACAACTTAATGCACATTCTTTGGTGACATCATACACAGCTCAAGTAGTCAAATAATTTTAAACCACAGAAACAAAATTTTCTTGAAAAAAAAATGCATTGCCCCACTGAAACTGCCAACCATTACATCAGTTGGATACGTCTTCAAAATAAGTTTTTAGTAGACACTTTTCAAGCTTTCAGTGTTTCTATGAATTTATCTTTGTTAAATTGAGTTAAGTCCCGGTCTTTGTTATAGCAATGGCCTTCGGGGGCTGAGTTGGCAATCTTTTGCTGCACCCTTGTGTTGCTGTTGGTCAGGTATCATAAAGATTTTGAGGTATCTGAAATGGACTGTAAAACTATTATGAGCCCTGTACTTACTGTGATATTATAAATAGGAAGTGATTACTTTTTCCTCAAAATAAATACCTTGATATATTCACTTTATTAGAGTGACTCTTTAAATAACATGTATTCTTAACTAGTGCACACAATCATCCTTGCTGTGCTAAGTCGTAGCACTGGTTGTGGTTCTGGCAATACATAATATTTCTACTGATTATGTTTACTGTTGCTTCAGAATGAGCCACTATTGAAACTGTCATGTTGTGAATTTAAACTAGCATTTTTGGCTTAATCTTTTCTTTAATACCTAGTGCTGTATATTCAGAATTATTAGATCCTCACTTGAGGAAATGTGCTTGGAAGAACTGTTTTCATGGTTTGCATGGTAGACTTTCTACTTTCTTTCTTTAAATTATTTATTTTCTGTATTTCTGTTACACTTGTACTGGGACATTCAATCATTTCTGCACCTTTAGAAAATATGGTTATATTTCCCACATAATAAATATTGCTTTCCCTTTCCACCTTTCCACCTTTCCATAGTATTCTAATTTGCACTAATAATTGTATAGTTTCTACATGTGGAAGGACCAATTGATTTTTTATCTGTATTTTAAACTGAGATCCTGTGATCAGTAACTCTACAGTCATTCTAGTCCCACTGCACTGATAGACAGCTTCATAAAACATTCTGCACTCGTCCAAAGGTTGTGTGACATCATTGGGTTTTGTATTATACAATGGGGTAAAAGAAGCTTTATCTCCTTTGTAGGCTATATGAGGGGGTTTAATCCTAATTATACAATAACTGCCGATTAGTATTCCAAAACGTGCATGCTGAATGGCCAGCCCAACCAGCATGCCTGTTGTAAATCAGACGTATACTAATGGAAAAAGGTCCAGTCGCCCAGACTTTTTCCATTAGTATAAGTCTTGATTTTTTTTTGTTTGTGTTAGGTAGCAACAGAGAATGGAAGATCTCTGTTGCTGTAATCTTGCTATGTTATACGTTTAGCATAGCGAGATATCTTAAAAAAAAAAAAAAAAAGGCAACGCAACTGAGATCTTCCTTTCTCCGTTGCTTTTTTTAAAGATATCTCGCTATGTTAAACACATTTAACATAGTTTAACATAGTGAGATAGCTATAAAAAAGCAACAGAGATCTTCCTTTCTCCGTTGCTTCCTCTAAACAGCCCTGATGTACTGCGTAAGCATATGCATGTGCAGTACATCAGAAAAAGCCCCAGGATAGTGGAAAACCATGGAAGGGCACCACTCAGGTATTATACAAAGGTATTATTTAAGAAAAGTAAGTTTTTTTTCTTAAATAATGTCATTGTATAATAGCAATAACCCATGTCTGGGTGTGGGTAATGCTAGATTTACCCACAGTTGTGTTTGTATGGCTGCTCGGGCTTCACCCTCGTGCCCAAACCATGACAACCGTGGGTAAATCTAGCATTACCCACACCCAGACGTGGGTTATTGCTTAATTCAAACCAAAATAAAGGGCCAGCACCAGTGGAAGTTGCTGAAAAATATTAATTTAATAAATATATATTTTAAATCAACTAGGGAGTATAAACTACCCCCAAATCAGCATAAAAGTGCCATATAATAAATCACCAAGCCGGTTTCAGCTGTATAAGCCTTCTTCAGTGCATGAATCAAACTAGAAGTTTTCTAGTTTGATTCATGCACTGAAGAAGGCTTATACAGCCAAAACCAGTTTGCTGATTTATTATATGGCACTTTTGTGCTGACTTGGGGGTAGTTTATACTCCCTAGTTGATTTGAAATATATACTTATTAAATTCATATTTTTTGGCAACTTCCACTGGTGCTGGACCTTTATTTTGGTTTTGTTTTGTGCTTTTTTGGGCCTTGGCACCTGCCATACTTGCGAGGAGTCTGGTTTGAGTGATTATTGCTTAATTCACACATGGATAGTAAGTTGTTATTTTGATGAATTCTGCTGATGCAGCAATACTTGACAATCTATTCCCTATCTGTTGTTAAATTTTCTTCTTTAGTAATTTCTGCTTATAACTCTAATATCTCTAATTTTCTCTTATGCTCTAAAAAATTACCTTGAGTACCATCAGGCTGTTTTAAAGCCTTTCATAGAAACTTTTTCAATAAAGAGAATTCCAACTGTGATTTAATTTTATTTTCAGTGTCTCTCATTTGAAATCATTCTATAACTGATGTAGAACTTGTCAAAAGTTATGTTTGCTGTTGAAATGCTTTCCTGTAGCTTTCTTACTGGGTGTGTGTCATTAGTTCAAAATAAGTTGTTTTTTCCCCATTTGACTGGCTAATGTATCATATACATCATAGACACTTTCACCTGCTATGTAAATTTATGACTTTTATGCTGAGATCCTCTTTAATATTCATGGAAACAATTTCATTTCCTAACCTTTGGACCCATTCCTTTCTCTATGGTTGCAACAAACTTCCATCTGTAACAGTATCCAACTGATGTAATGGTTGGCAGTTTCAGTGGGGCAATGCATTTTTTTTTCAAGAAAATTTTGTTAATGTGGTTTAAAATTATTTGACTACTTGAGCTGTGTATGATGTCACCAAAGAATGTGCATTAGATACTAAAATCTAAACACTCCAAACACTGGACCCTACCCAGTTCGGCTTTGTTAAGGGCAGATCATGCCTCCTAAACCTGGTGGACTTTTTTGAGACAGTTACCAAGGCTATATACAAGGGAAAGGTGGTACACACAGCCTATCTAGACCTCGCAAAGGCCTTCAACACCATTCCCCATTCTGGCATTGTAGACAAGCTCACCAGCCTGAACATAAACTCCTACATCACAAGATGGGGTGCCAACTGGCTCATGGACAGAACCCACATGGTGAGAGTTATGGGAGCTAGGTCCGACTCTAAACCGGTTACAAGTGGCATTCCCCAGGGCTCAGTCCTAGGACCCCTCCTGTTCGGCATATACTTCTCAGAGGTACAGGCAAGCACAGGAGGACTATGGCTGACCAAGTTCGCAGACAACTGCAAACTAAGGGCTATAACTGACTCTCTGACTGACACAGACATCCTCCAAAAGGGTCTCACTGAGATGGATACCTGGTGTCAAAATCATGGCCTCAAGCTAAATGCCAAAACGTGCATAGTCATCCTCTTTGGAAAAAACAAAGTACCCACAAACTACCACAATTGGGGTTGTCCCCCAAATACGGAAGACGTAATAAGGAATCTGGGGACCCAAGTAGATAGTAATCTCTCCTTTGATAATCACATTGCCAAAGTGGTTAGAAAATCCTTCTATGTGGCCTAGCTAATCACAAAAGGATTCGCATAAAGAACAAAAGAGGTCATTGTGCCGCTCTACTCATCACACATCAGATCCATCATAGAGTACAACGCCCCATTTGGGATGTACCTTACAAGACACCTGCAACAGCTAGAAAGACCACAGAAGTACATCACCAAGAGGATCACTGGCTTCAAAGAGATGCCCTATGCAGCTCGACTGAAGAAACTCCAATTGTACTCGGTTTCATACCGCCTACTCATAGGTGATCTCTGCCTGACATACAAGGCCATGTCCAACCCAGAATTGATGGATATGCTCCACCTAAAGAAAACCATATCTCCTCAAGCCACACGCTCTAGGGATCTAAACCTCACCACAACAATAAATAGGATGTGCTGGAGGGATAGATTCCTGTCCCAGAGACTTCCCATGCTTGGAAACAAGATTCCAATCTACATTAGGCAGAGCTCCTTGCTAACACTCTTCAAGGGAAACCTTGACGAGTGGATGGGAAACAGAAAGTATACCCCGGGGATCACTTCAGTAGCTCTGCTGGACAGAGGCACAGGAAACTAATCTAAAGGGGCGGCGAAAGCCAACACATTCTGGCTAGCATTATAAATGCCTTTGGGCAGATAGCCTAGTACCTACCTATGAATCTATGAACCTATAAAGTAGCTACTTCCTTAGAATATTTCATATGAATGGTTCACTGTAGCTTGTTTTTTGACTATCCATCATACTATTTTGACTAGACTCTGACTAAGACACTAATTAGCAATTTAAGAAATCTTACTAAAAATTAAGACTAGCAATAACGTTTTATAATTTTGTGTTGTATCCATTCAATGTTTTGGTTACTGTATATTCTTCATACTGACCATAAATGGCGAGCTACCATTTGGCTAGCTAGAGATAATAAAATGATCTGAAAACCAAATGATTAATTTACTTTTTCAATGAAGATTTTCATTTTGAACAACATGTTTTGGCTGAATACTTTACTCATCATGAAAACTGGTATTTTCAACACAAAATGATCACTTTTTCCATGAAAACATTTTCATCATCATAACCAAAAATGTCATAGCCTATGTTATATAAAGCAGCAGCATACATTACTAGTTTTCCTGGTAGCCAAGATTAAATATGGACAGACTTAAAATGATTGTGAATGTAGATTTCATATAATAATATCATAAACATTTAAATAACTTCAGAAATGGATTCATAAAAATATATGCAATTGTATAGGGTGGGTCATGGGTAAAATAAATGTGTGAACTCTACATAATCAATAAAAGAAGACAGACTCTTAACCACTATTGGATATCTGGAAAAGTCTAGGTACATAGTAGTACTGTAGTTCCGCTGTATTTCCATGATACACAAATGTATGAATTACACAGCAAAATATTTTTAGATCCCAGAAATGTACAGAGCTACAATTGCACATGTACTACAGTTAATGATAACTGAACTTCTGTGGTTCCTGTAAAGGTGATATACTCCACAGCAGGACACGGCTAGGTAATAACATTACCATAAAAATTAACAGAAATGCATGAATCATCACATCTAACTTAAGGGCTTAACAGTGGATATTACTGTTAACTAAAGTGAACACAAGCACTGTGGCACAAACTAACAATGTCCCTCTCCAAGTACAGTGGTGTCATCAGTCCTTTTTGAATGGCAGTCCACCCAGCACAAGATCCAGTCATTAAAATATATGCAAGCCATGTCTGGCCCACAGCCATAGACAGTGATGCCAAGATGTTCGTGAATCATCCCTGGACATGGTAGTGGAGTAGCAGGTAGGGCAAGACAGAATGCTTCATCCCACCTGTGCTCTACAGTATAATGCCACCAGCCCTCCTGCCCTATACCCTCAGGACATTATCATGCAGCAGGAGTCAAAGTAATGCTCCACTATCTGTGCCAGCTCCTTTTTACAAGATACCTGTCATGCACTCAGTATATGAGGCATAGTTGTTATAATCATGGCATGGACACATGAGTAAATAAGCTGGAGAAGTGCCTTGCAATATCACAATAATAAGCAAAATAAAAATCAAGCATCCAGAACTGACAATGTATTTAATGATCATTCAGACTATTGCACTTGAAATAGCATTAAATGAATTACGTTTGTGTGAATGTAGAAAGATTCCAGAGTTATATGCCGAAGTGAGAGAAGCAAAGTGTTTCACAGACATTGACAATGGAAGACTCATAACAGCCTAATTATCAGTCACCTATAACCCATTAACAAGAATGCAAATCATTTATGCCAAAAAAAGATAATCAGCTGCATAATCACATGCTTTCCTTGCAAAGTGACTCCATTGCATAGTTACATTATAGCCATACAGTTAAGAATGAGCACAGCATAGCAAAATATTATGCAATGCTGACAAATTTTCTTTCATTTGAAAGATGAGGACACGGTTAATAAATAATCCACAGCAGGAGTACAGAACTGTGATCAGAATCAGAGAAATTAAATGCAAAACAAAGAATCTAGTTTAAATCTCACCATAGCCAAACACTGATATACTGGACAAATATATTAACTTCTTATTTATTTAAATAAACTTTATGTTGCTAAAGCCTGTGTCATTAAATTGCCCATTAAATAGTTTTCTGTTGTGGCTGAAATGTGTGTAGAGCATGCAAAGACTCTTCAAAGAAGTAGAAACTACTGCGATACAAGGCCCGTCGTGTGAACTTCATAAATAGCGCACAGCTAGGAGAGGATATTCTACATGGCTGGAACAACAGAGTTTATTTGGTTATAAAATGATGTGATAGCACTTCCTCTCTTAACGGAAAGTAATGAAAAGAGAAGGTTAATCTATCCTCTTCATACTAAAATCCGTCCATTTTGCCTGAAAACTGGATTAACTCACTAAACGAAAGGAGTAGCTATTGGTTATCTGTAGAACATGGACCATATAACTCTGTGACCATAGAGACAAGCAAGTGATTGACAATATAAGACATCCTCTTTCAATGAATTTAACTGTCCCATTCCTGTCGTTGGAATCACCCTGTGTTGTTACAAGTCATGAACACGCTAATGAATATCAAGTTGTGTCTGACGTAACTGTGCTATGGCAACACTATAGTGGGTACTGCTGCCCATTTCCTAAGTCCGAATGCAACTCCTCCCCTGAACTAGAGGTCTGGATAAGGAGGACTTCTATACCACTTACTGTTCCCAAGGCTGCCCGACACCTATTATATGATGCTGGCAGTTATTTCTTATCATACAAATCATATTGGCATTCATTCCAATCGGCAAGTTTCATCTGGGCTGTATTCTGTAATGAATATTCCCAACAAAAAGTGAAAGCTGTTTTTGTCATGGTTTCCATTACTGACCAATAGTGAATAAATAGTCAGGATGGTGAACAAGTTCAAATATAATGTAAAAACATATAAATGAACAGACAGCAGGAAGTGTACAGTGACAGAAATATGTATACATTTAATATTCATTAAATAAAATTAAGGCAAAATGCTTTGTTGCAGCATAGAAAAATAAAATACAATGATAAAACAAAACACAATCTTTTGAGACATAATGCATAAAGTAAATATAAGGTATGCTAGCAATATGCTGGTTTCCACACAGAATTTTGTTGAGGACTAGCCAAAACCACAGGAGAGTGCAGGCAGCATACTGAGTCTGCATAAAGCCATCATATGCAATACTTCTACATCAATTCTTGAAATTACAACCTCAGAAAAAGCCACACCCTTCTCACCAAGAGTGTGTCATATCAGAGTTTAAAAAAATGGGGTAGTAGGTGCATTTTTGTCAGAACTAACAACATGCATGGAGCTAAGGGGTGGGTGGGGTTTGCTTCATTCAAAAATACTTTTATTTTTCTTACATTATCACAGGTGTGCATTGTTTAGCTTGATGCCCTAGCAGTTTTTTACTATAGATTATTTTTGCCCAAGCTTTCTATCTGAAATCTGAATGAAGAATATTATCCTCTACTGTGGATTACACTAGTGAATACTTTCACTTAAAGCTCATTTTGCCCATGTAACCAAATCTTGCTAGAAATTACTAAAAATGTATATAACCCATACTGAAACAAGGCATTGTGTTATATTTTTTAACAAGAAATGGAGTGACCATCTTGTTCTTGAACGCAGTCCCATAAATAGGATGCACACTCAGTCTGCATGTATCACAGTTCATAGAAATGATTCACCTCCTAAGATATTCTGATTCATGCACCATGTAGAGTTTACCTCCTCTGCCTTAGCTAATTTCAGACATCTACATTCTGCATAATTACATTGTGCTTGTAATATGTCATTTGTTTCCACCCTCTGGACCAAGATGCAGCTTTGGGATATCTACTCTTTTACTATATACTTCAAAGCAGGCATACATGATGCATACCAAATGTCTCTCAATAGCCATCGCTCATCACAGCGGGTAGTGCCTCAATATAAATAATGGTATCTATCACAGTACTGACTTCAGAAATGGCAAGTGCAGCTATTACAATACCCAGAATACGTGTGTTCCCAGCAGATGAGAGAGCATCACTATGCTTAAGGACTCAAGATTGAAGATCTGCCACATTAGTACCTGTTAGGATGATAGTGGAGGGCATCTGGAAGGGTTATAACATCACTGGGACATCTTTGACCCTATTATGTAGGCCACTATGGATCAAAGGCTAAAGTACAGGGTTTTATTCATTCCATCTGTGTTTTCCTACTGTTTGACTTCAAAAAAAGTAAAAAAAAAATCATAGAGACTGCAATGTAGAGACATGCATACTAATACCATTGTTGTATACCATACAGAGGTGATAGTATCAGTAATGGAACCAGAGTACAGTAGTGGGTTGTCCTAGCTGGCAGTCAAAGAATGCAACTATTCTCAAAGGTTTCAGGCTCCATTACCATGACCATGCAGCCATCAAAACTTAAATATTATATCAATGAAAGGATCCATCCTGCTCTATATCCCACTGTTGGTAAATCTGTGGCATCAGTTTGAGGGGAGGGATGCAACAGCCGGTGGTTGTCCCGGTCCCCTTCAATAAACACATCACACCGAATGACATTTGACGACCTTTATTAAAACTTCAATAACATTGCTTTGATTACCAAAATGTATTAATTACAACTGGACATAGTATAGTTGATTCTAAACACAGCATAAACATCCTTGTAATGTTAATCAGGACAATGTACCTGCTCATCCTGCCCTAGTAAGCAGTGTCTATACCTTTGCTCACTTACTTTTACTTATAAACATCCTTTTAATGTTTAATCAGAACAGCATACCTGCTCATCCTGCTCCAGTATGCATCATCCATACCTTTGCTCACTTACTTTACTTATGAAGCAGCATCCAAGAATCACTTCACATGCCATTTATTGAATTACCTATCCTTTACTTATGAAGCAGCATCCCATCTCACTTCATAAACCATTCACTGAATTACCTTCCAACCAAATAAGCAGCATCCTTACCTCAGCTTGCTTACCTATTCAGCAAACTTCCTCCAGCTGCTCATTTCCTTTCCCCAAATCCTTGAAATGAACCTCCAGACACCAGAGGGGGAACAGAAGAGGGCAAGCCTGTACCTCTTCTCTGCCTACCTTACTAATAATATAACCGCAATCCCCACCAACCCACAAACAAAAAGGGGAGGGTGGGAGGGTAGCAAGTTCACGCCAAAACGTGATTACTTACCCAGCTATACTCATCTAAACTCCTTAAGCACCTCCCCACCCTTATCTCATTTCCTCCCAATCATCCCTCCCTCCATTTAACCCTTTCACCTCCCCAACCCACTTAACTCCCATTAATATATCGACCTAACCCCACTTGAAGATGTCCCAGGACAACTTGGTCTGTTGCCAAACCTCATTTGTTCCGGTCCCCCTCAATGAACACATCACACCGAATGACATTTGACGACCTTTATTAAAACTTCCATAACATAGCTTTGATTACCAAAATGTATTAATTACAACTGGACATAGTATACTTGATTCTAAACACAGCATAAACATCCTCATAATGTTAATCAGGACAGTGTACCTGCTCATCCTGCCCCAGTAAGCAGTGTCCATAACTTTGCTTGCTTATTTACTTATGAAGCAGCGTCCAAGACTCACTTCACATGCCATTTATTGAATTACCTATCCTTTACTTATGAAGCAGCATCCCATCTCACTTCATAAACCATTCACTGAATTACCTTCCAACCAAATAAGCAGCATCCTTACCTCAGCTTGCTTACCTATTCAGCAAACTTCCTCCAGCTGCTCATTTCTTTTCCCCAAATACTTGAAATGAATCTCCAGTCACCAGAGGGGGAACAGAAGAGGACAAGCCTGTCCCTCTTCTCTGCCAACCAGTCTGATCAGGCTGTTCCCCTCTCACCTACCAAAATTTTCTAACCAACTACCCCATAAAAGAGGAGGTTAAGCCAAACATCATTCGGTCTACCCATTTGTAAACCAAATCCAGTCCCTGTCATCAGCCCCAAATCCCTAACATAACAATACTGAAACATACCAGTGCTGAAACATGCCTTGATGAACCTAAATAATGTAGCATCACCTGTGACCCCCTTGTACCATACCAGAACATCCACTCCAACCAAATACATTCCTTTTCACTCCACTTTTGTCAAGCAACAGACCACTGCTCCCTCTGTTAATAAAGGGAAGGGTTAAGCCAAATATCATTCAGTGTACCCATCCTCTGTAAAGTACATTAGAACCCTGTCATCAACCCCATGCTTTGACATACCAGCACTGAAACACACCTTAATGAAACTAAATAAAGTAGGATTACCCATGACCCTACTGTACCACAGGAACATCCACTCCAAGAGACTACCTTCCCTTTTAGTCTGCTTCCTTCAAGCCACTAACCATGGCTCCACCTTTCCAGAATGGCAGCCTATAGCCATAACAAATGCCAGGGAAACTATAACCCCCTTGAACCCAAATCTGTACCCAGTCAAAGAAAACCCATCTTACAGTATTCAACATCTGTACTTCTATCCACTCAACCCAAGCCGACCCATCAAACCATTGAAAACCCACCAAAGTCCCGATAGCACAATACTGTGCTCTTGATTAAGGTGATTCTAGCTGATTGCTAGAAAAGGCTGTCATCTGTATAACCTTAAACACCCCCAAATCAGTACCTGCTAAGGCCCCTCCTGGCTAAACCCTAGCCACAACTAAAAGAAACAGGACCTGGCCAACTTCTGCACAACTGCAAAACATGCTTTGCTAAAACCCTTTATCCCCATGTAACAAGGTACCCTGCTCCCAGAATATGCCCACAGCACCCTCATACCTGCAATGCTTCCAGCAACCCCACCTATCAAATTCCCTTAAGAATAAAGACATGGTTCTTGTGGTACTCCTTCTAAACCCTAACCTATTATGTAACATCACCAATAGCTACCACGCCCTATGAACCATAACAACTTTCTATTACCAGATCAGATCATGGGCCCTCTACCAACACAGTGACCTGCACAGATAACTGTAAATGCATCCCAAAACTCCACCCAAATCTGACATGCCTAACTGCATACTTACCATGTTAAAATTACTCGAAACCTTGTTGCCTGATGATCCCAAAACCAACCTAACCTCAGCTGTTAAATCCATTCCACCTAGGTTCTACCCCAAAATTCCCTTTACTGCTAACTAAACACCTACTATACCATGCCCTTAATTTGCCACTAGCATCCTTGAAGCCACAATAATCTCAAACCATACAAACTTACAAACCTGAATGAGCACCTGGAATCATGTCATTACCTACAAACTTACTGACTTCCAAGCCAATGTCTAGAACGTCCAGCAGCAGCATCTTCTGTGCCATCATTTCCTCAGGCCCACCAGTCTGTGCTGAACCATCTGACTGCCATTGCGTAACACTCCAACTGGTGAAAGCTCCATCATAGCACTGCTGTCTGCAAAGACAAATGAAATGTAAGGCATATGAAACAGCAACATTCTGCCACAACCTAGCCCCTTTCATCTACCATCCCAACTCTCGTCCAGCTTCCCCATACGCAACTCAAACCACTAAACTCCCTCTCTGACAGTGCAACACATAACCCACGAAACACACTCAAAACCCCCCTCTAATTTTGTCAGCTTCTGAGTCCAAGGAATAAGTTTATATGTAGCCCTCCCTATCGCCCTTAGCAACTGAGAGAGTTAACAGATAACCTTTAGGATTCGGGATTTGCCCTGGCTGCTGTCTGCTCCCTCACCTGACGTCAAACCCCTGTGTTATCCTGCTCTACTTGTGCTTCCAGCACTAGATTGTAAGAACCTAAAGGAACCCCTGCAATTATCAGCGATACACCTCACAGCCTATCTGCCCTACAAACCCTATATTAAGGATACAGGAAAAGTATGTGTGTTGAATAATTCCTGCCTGAATGTCACTCTACTAGTGTACCACTGCTACAGGTGGTAAAGTACGCCTTGAGCTAGGGCAGCCAGATCCATCCCCTCTCTTCAATACATGAATCACTCTCTCTCCCCATCCTCTATAGAAACCCTCTTTTTGACTAAGCACCCACCTTTCCCTTGCTGTACTCCATCTAGCTCCCTCTTTAATCAGCCTGCAATTTTAGGCCTGCCTACTAGGTGGCACCCTTTACCTAGCCACATCCCCTTCTTATCCTCTCTATTACATAGCTACTTACCCTATTTCTCTAGTACCTGCATTGTTATCCAGTTCCCTCTTTACTACTATCTACTACTACCTTTCCTGGGCTCACTTCTCACTGGCCTTTACCACATATGACTTTTCAAACTTACCTTCACATTTCAGTCCTGCTGATTGTTACCTCTACAACTGCTCCAGTCTCTGTCTCCTGCTCTAGTCCTTAGTCCAGCTCATCTCACTACTGCCTGTCACTCTCATTGTCCTCTGTTTTTCCCATTGGTCTTAGCCCATACCTGTCTTACCCTTCTTACTTGCTATACCATTACCATGTATTGCATGATGTCCAGTTGTCTTCTTTGACGTTGCCTGTTCCCTTGCCCCTCCCACCTGCTCCTGCACTTCCCCTTACTCCACTCCCCTCACTACCTTTATTCCTCTAAACTCCCATAAATATCCTGGGCTTAGTGGGGCACCATCTTTAGGATTCGGGATTTGCCCTGGCTGCTGTCTGCTCCCTCTCCTGGCATATAACCCCTGTGGTATGTAGTTATCGTATTTTGTATGCTGCTCTTAATACCAAAGGTTTTGTATTAAATATTTATTGGTAGGTCTGGATATTTCAATCCGTGCAGATCACTGTAGATGTCTTAATCTGTGCTGAGATTGTATAATACAACTTTTGAGGCGACTTGTTTCTTGCCTTTTGTAAAGCGTTTGTAGACTGCTCGAGTTCTAAAAGTTTATATATAGTGTAAAGTATTTTTTTGGTGTGCATGTATCTTGCTACTCAAGTAAGACTACTGTTAGATTTAATCTGCGGTTTGCTAAATGTACAACTGTTATGGCGACTTGTTTTCCCATCCTTTGTAAAGCCATTCCTAGACTGAATATGCTCTAACTGTTGATTTTAGTGTGTTTAACCCAATAGCGGCATTTTTTGTATGCTAACAACCCTGCTATATACCTTTTAGCATAGCTTTTTAACATTGCTTGTTGTTTTAAAGCCATTCCTAGACTGAATATGCTCTAACTGTTGACTGTAGCATGTTTAAGCTGTTATTGGCGCTTTTTGTATGCTAACAACCCTGCTATATAAATTTTAGTGTAGCTTTATTACATCGCTTGTTCCCAAGCCAGGACATGGCTCAGTCCACTACACCAACCACGTGGTGTTTCACTAAGGTTAATTAGAGCTTGTTTAAATGACCAGCTATACTCACTGGCTTAGTGGCTTCTTGCTAGCATGTAGCATATTTTCTGTGTGTTTTAAGCTGTTATCAGTGGTTTTCTGCATGCTAGCACCCTAATTATATTGATTTTAATGGACCTTTATGGTACCGACTGTTCCCAAGCCTGGACATGGCCCATTGTACTACACCACCCTTGTGGTGTTTCTATATGACTATTTTTGAGGTAGCTTACTTGTCTAGCTGTACTTGCTTGTAAAGTGGACAGTCATAGCTGTTAAAGACTGCCTCTGGCATTGTAACAAGCCAACAACGGCAAGTTTAATTAATCCTCCCTCTCAGGTGAATCCTACTCTGAGCGTGACTGAATACCTTGTCTATCTGAAACTGGTAAATGGCTCTTGAGCGGCACCTCCTAAGCACTTACTCTCAAGCCTAGTTTCTTCAACACACATTCTTCTTATGCTGTTAATGTGTTATTTTACAGTAGTTTTAAGCTTATAATCGGCTGTCCAAAATATGCCATCCTTGTGGAGTCTCTCTAGGGTTTGGATTAATCTTATGTGTAGCCTTGAAAGAATATGTGTCTTCTGCCTGTAGAATATTAGCAAGCCGTTTTTGACTAACATCATGCTTGCATATTAAATGGGGCAAATGTTATATATGGCAATACTTGGTGGCTTTATCTGAAGCCTGCAACTGTCTTTTTGAACGGCACATCCTAAGTGCATACCTTGAAGCTTACATCCTCTCCTTTGTCCCACTATTGGTGGCGTTTTTGCTTTAATCACCGCTACACAGATTCTGTAAGTACTCCATCCACTTGCAGACTATTAGGGGCTTGGACTTAACTATATGCCTAGCTGTCCTCAAAGTACCTCCCTACAGTAGTATCTTTATTCTGCTGATTTGTTATATACAGCACAGAAGCTGATTACTGATAAAAGCAGTGTGTAAGGCTGATAGTCACTGATATACCGCACAGAAGCGGAAATACTTATAAGAGCACCCTTGGGTAGCAGTCCTTTAATTGCTCTAGCTGTGCTAGGAACTATATTATCCTTTCTCTGTGTGCTGCATTACTGCAAAGTATCCCAGCTTGTAAAGTGTAGTCCTACTGGCCCTTGCACAGTGTCCTGCCTCAGCACAGTCCTTCATAGTGTTTGCTTTATGATGGTTAGTCTACTGTAGCTGTTAAATAGGTAGGAACATCATATACTACTATCCTCTTGTTTCTGCTACTACCTAGGAGCATATAACTCTTGCTGAAAGTGTTTTAATACCAAGGGGCATACAAATAATGCTTAACTTTGTTTTTACATCTGCTGCTACCAAGGGTTAGGTAATGTGTAACTGCTATTTTTACATATCTGACTCTGTGAATGACTAGTATTATCTGAAATATAAGGATTATTGTACTGTTTATTTGCTATCTACATATAGGTCTCTGTGAATGTTTAGTATAATATGTCCAATCTTAACTTGCTATGTGCTAACTCCTGCTTCTCATAACTACCTTGTCTCACTTGCCTCCTTAAGTTATCCTGCTTTACTTGTGCTTCCAGCACTAGTCTGTAAGAACCTAAAGGAACCCCTGCAATTATCAACAATACACCTTACAGCCTATCTGCCCTACAAACCCTATATCAAGGATACAGGAAAAGTATGTGTGTTGAATAATTCCTGCCTGAATGTCACTCTACTAGTGTTCCACTGGTACAGGCGGTAAAGTACGCCTTGAGCTAGGACAGCCAGCAGCCTCCAACCCCTCTCTTCTATACATTAATCACTCTCTCTCTCTCCCTCATCCTCTATAGAAACCCTCTTTTTGACTAAGCACCCACCTTTCCCTTGCTGTACTCCATCTGACTCTCGCTTGAATCATTCTGCAATTTTAGGCCTGTCCACTAGGTGGCACCCTTTACCCAGCCACATCCCATTCTTATCCTCTCTATTATATAACTACTTACCCTATTTCTCCTATAATACCTGCATTGCTATCCAGTTCCCTCACCTTACTCTTTACTACTACTGTCTACTACTACCTTTCCTGGACTCACTTTTCACTGGCCTTTACCACATCTGACTTTTCAAACTTACCTTCACATATCAGTCCTGCTGATTGTTACCTCTACAACTGCTCCAGTCTCTGTGTCTGCCCACTCCATTCGCCTTGCGGGCTCATTCCGCTCTACTCCCTACCCCAATTCCCACCCACCCCCAGGGGTCCTGCTCTTATACTTTCTAACCACACCTCTTCCTCTTCCCTTAACCCTCTACACATTTCCCATTGGCCATCTTCTCTTTCATCTCCCATCTCTTACCACTCCCCTCCATACTCACCCACCCTCCTATCGTTACACATTCTCACCTTAAATACTTCCATATTTACATACATAGGTTCATAGGTTCATAGGTTCATACTAGGCTATCTGCCCGAGGGCATTTACAAGCCTAGCCCATCGTTTTGTGGCTTACGCCACCCCTTTAGTATGGGGAACTATACCCATTATTTTGCTGTGCCTCTGTCAAGCAGTGACACTGAGGTAATCCCTGGGGTATATCTGCGATCTCCCATCCATTGGTCAAGATTTCTCTTGAACAAGGCCAGCGAGGTGCTCTGCCTCACATGTACCGGGATTTTGTTCCACAGCATAGGGAGTCTTTGGGTGATGAATCTATCCCTCCAGCATGTCCTATTAATAGCCGTGTCGAGGTTTAAGTCTCCTGCCCTTGTGGCTCTGATGGATCTAGATTTTTGAGGTGAAGCATATTCATCAAATCTGGGTTTGAGATGGCCTTGTATGTTAGCCAAAGGTCATGTCTGAGCAAGATGTAAGCCATTGAATAGAGCTGGAGTTCTTTCAGTCGAGCAGCATAGGACAGATTTTTGAGACCCTTTATCCTTTTGGTGAGGAACTTTTGTGGCCTCTCCAGCTGCTGCAAGTGTCGGGTCAGATACATCCCGAATGGGGCATTGTACTCAATCATTGGTCTGATGAGTGATGAGTAAAGGGAGACTATGACCTCCCTTGATCTAGACGAGAATCCCTTCATGATAAGGTGGGCAATGTAGAAGGTCTTCCTAACTACTTCAGCTACATGGGTGTCGAATGACAGACTACTATCAACCTGGGTCCCCAGGTCCCTGATAACTTCTTCTGTGCTCAGTGGATTGCCACCTATTTGGTAGCTAGGGGTAACCTTGTTTTTCCCAAAGGGTATGACTATGCATTTTTTGGCATTTAACTTCAGGCCGTGGCTCTGGCACCAGTTATCCGTTTCTGTGAGACCCTTCTGAAGGATATCTGTGTCAGATGTGTTTTCTACTATGGCGCCCAGTTTGCAGTCATCTGCAAACTTTGTCAGCCATAACCCTCCTGTGTTTGCTTGTACTTGGAAAAGTAGATGCCAAACAAGAGTGGGCCCAGGACTGAGCCCTGTGGGACACCACTTGTGACAGGCTTTGAGTCTGACATGGCGCCAGCAACTCTGACCCTGTGGGTTCTGTCACTCAGCCAGTTTGCAACCCATCTTGTGATGTATGGGTTAACATTTAAGCTGATGAGTTTTCAATGATACCGAGTGGGGTATTGTATCGAAGGCCTTAGCCAGAGCGACGTAGGCTGTATGGACTGCCTTTCCCTCGTCAATGGCTTTGGTGACTGTTTGGAAGAAGTCAACCAAGTTTAAAAGGCATGATCTGCCTTTGACAAAGCCAAACTGGGTTGGATCCAAAGTCTGCAAATTCCCTATGTCTTTATTTATGAGGTCCATTATGATCCTCTCCATGGCTTTGCAGATAAGGCTTGTCAAGCTAATGAGCGGTAATTTCCAGGGTCGGTGGAGGCACCGCCTTTGTGAAGTGGGACCACAGTTGCAGTGCGCCACTCCTGGGTACGTATCCAGAGGTAAGACTTTGATTAAACAGCTGTCCTAGCTGTGGGTTTAATTCCTCATTGAGTTCGTGGAGCACACAGCCGGGGACACCATCAGGTCCCATGGATGCTGTGTTTTTGCTTTGGAGAGAGCAGTTCTCACTTGGGCTGGAGATGTTTGGGGCTGCAATCGTTTGGTATAGATATCTCTCCATTTGGGGGAAGTTTGCACTGAACCTGTCAGCCAGTATGTTGGCAATGTCTGTAGGATCAGTAATCTTCGCATCATTTTGAACTAGTTCTGAGCATATCTGGGAGTTTCCTCCTAGGTTTCTAACATAGCTAAAGAAGGCCTTATGATTGTCTTTTGAGTCTTTAGCTATTTTTCTCTCGAAATTTGCTTTGGATGATTTTATGAGAGCTCTTAGTTTTTTACTTATATTGATCAAGGGTGTCTTACCTTTTAAGGCTTTTGCTCTATCTTGTAGTAGCTTCCTCCTTTTATTGTAGAGTTTGTTTATGGCTGGGGTCCACCAGACTGGACGCTTGCCTTTGGTACTAAGAGTCTTTGTTTTGTTTGGGATTACCTTATCCATGCAGTCCTGCAGGTGCTGTTAGAAGGTGTTTGTAAGTGATTCAGCGGCTTGAGTACTGTTTTCCGCCGCCTCGGGGGCCTTAAAGGAGACCACACTAGTCTTTAGAAGTGTGAAGTCGGCTTTTGAGAAGTTCTTTACTGTGGTCTTTTTTATTTCAGGTGGGGGTGGGATGAGGACCTCCAGCGAGATTAGTTTGTGATCTGATCTCACCAGTGAGGGGTATACTTTCGGTGTTGAACATTGTGCTCCCATGTTCGTGATGATGAGATCAAGTATGTTATCTCCTCTTGTGGGGATGGTGACTAGTTGTTCCATGGCATTTGAGTTTATGAATTCCAGGAACTTTTGGGCTAGGGTGTTTGGGCTTGAGTAGTGTTCCCAGTCTATATTAGGGTAATTGAAGTCACCTAGTATGATGGTGTTTGGAGATACATTTATCCCCTCTAGTGTTTTCAGGAAGGCCATGTGAGGTTCCTGAGTTTGTGAGGGTGGCCTGTAACATGCTACAATTTGCAGAGCAGTCTTGCCTATGGTTAATTGCACCTGGATGGTCTCCGATGCATCGTGCGTTGCCACCAGTCTTGAGGTGCGGGTGTCCTTGATGAATATGGATACCCCCCCCCTCCTTTCTTGGTATTGTCCGGATTTTGGGGCCGGAACGCATGATATGAGGCAAAACCTGATAGCGCTGGGGTGCTCTCAGGAGCCTTGAACCAGGTTTCTGTCACAGCACAGACATCAATGTTCTCCATACTGAGAAGGGCCTCGAGTGTGTGCATTTTGAGATTTAGACTTCTGGCATTGAGCAGCATTACCCTTAGTTTTTTTTCCTTTTTTGTGTTCTAGGGTGGTAGGTTTAGAATTTGAGCCTTGCCTAAAAAAGGCACTATGGGGTGGCAAGAGCCTTTGCCAATATCTGGAATCCCAGGGGTGACAGGTGCAAGCCATCCCTTGCGAAGCAGCGTGGCTTGTCCAGCATGTCATCCCAGGCAGACAGATACTGGATCCCCTTTGAATGACACCAGTGTTTAAGCCAATTGTTAAAGCTGATCATCTTATCTCTGTATTGTGGCATCACTCTTGGTGAAGGTAGGATACTGCTCAAGGTCAGGGTCATACCTGCCTGGGCTACATAATCAGAGAGCTCCTCAATGTCTCTTTTCATGTAGTCCAAGGAGGTACGTCTCAGGTCGTTTACACCAGCGTGGACAATGACTGAGTCATATTTGTACTTGCTGTTGAGAGACCTGAGTGCTTGCGTTATGTGGCGGATTCTAGCGCCCGACAGGCAGCTTACTGTGACCTTCTCCTTACTCAGTCTGGTGAGCGGGGCGTCAATGTGTCTGACTATGGAGTCACCAATGACTAGTGTGTCTGGCATTGTGTTTGGCCTTAAGGGCTGTGACTGTTTGACACTCTGACTGTGAGGTCTATGTGTTGCAGGTGTTGTGTTCTGAGGTGGTGGTTGTTTGGGTGTCTGCTTTGGTGGCCTCTGCTGTTTTGGTAGATTTTGATCAGAGCCTCCAGTATGTCTTTGTGTGTTTATGTGTATGATTTGAGGTTGTAATGGTGCTATGTGAGACTGGGTCTATAGTGTGTGTGGTAACCTTCTCCTCCTGACTGGTCTTGCCAGTCCTGTGTTGAGAGAGCTCAGCCTCCAGTTTGGCCGTATAGTTGCATCTCTCACATGTATTTGTGTTTTGTGGGAGGAGGAGAGGGTTGTCTGTGTACATGAGGCAATTGTAACATTGCCTCAGTATTCCCAGGTTCACCAGCTGAGCAGGAGAGGATATTAGCAACTGATCCCTCGACATGCTAGAAGGATAGACAAAAACTTTAAAAAAGATTCAGGGGGACGTGGGTGACCGAGAAATGGGGGGTTACCTTTTTTGGGGTACTATCTATGACATATCTATACATGCATCTAATAGCTAATCCTTCCCAATGGCTAAGCCAACCACCCCATTTCAGGTCCTACTCTACTTCACTCTTTTACCACTACCACTTCTAACCTTTGCCTATTTACTCTCCTTGTATGAGCACCCAATATATTCACACATTCACTACCCCAATCGACAAACCAACTCTCAACCCTTACCAGACCTGCATAACCATGCAAACATAACATGCTCACCCAGCTACCTACTTGCAAAGTATCATAGAATACTACACATTAAATATAATACACTACATCTCAGGAGAGTGTTATTTCTGTATAGCAAGTTCCATAACCCAAGCTATCTAAGACAACTCCTCACATTAAAGGACGGTGACATTCATCCTAACCCTGGCCCAACAGCAACCCCTATCTCTTCCCATAATCACAATCAATCAACTAATTATCCCCTTGCTAAACCATCTAACTACCTCCTACTAGCTCATCTTAATATACATAGCATTAACAACAAAGTAACTCAACTCCAAGCTCTCTTAGAAGTTTACTCCTTTGGCATTATTTGCCTAACAGAAACATGGCTAAAACCTGTTATCAAAGACAACTGGATATAATATCCTATGAACTGACAGAGTAGCTAAGAAAGGCGGTGGGATAGCTATTCTATTTAAATCTGACTTACAGTTAACCACATACCACTGTAATCTACCTCTTGATTCCAATGCTGAGATTCCCATCTCTAAACTTAAACTTAACAATGCTAAATCAATCTATATTATCTGCATGTATCTGCCCCCAGGAAATAACATAGCCACCATAGAAAATATCCTTTGCTGGCTATCCCAACACCTGCTTCAAGAAACCATAATCCTAGGTGGTATAAATATAGACTGGAACTCCTATTGTAGCAGCCTCCCTACCACCCACATTAATCTATATGTTTTTTCTCAAAACATTACCTCCCCCACCAGAATAAATAAAGCTAACAATAAAGCAAGCATATTAAACTGGATTCTTACAATCATACTCACTACTATAATTCTGGAACCCTACCTGATGATATAAGTGACCACTCACTTACCTACATCATCAGGCATAAAGCCAACACTCCCATTCCAACCTCTATCAGAAGTATCAGATCCAAAAAGAAATTTAACCCTGATCTATTCCAAATGGAACTAAGAGCATGCAATTGGGTTCCCTTAAAACACCTCCCTTTAGATGAAGCTGTTAATTACTTTAGTTCTACCTTCCTTGCCATTCTTAACCATCACGCTCCAACCAGATCTATTAGAATTAAGACCAGTTCTGCCCCATGGCTTTCTAATGAAACCAAACCCAAAATTCATCTCAGAAATAAATATTGGGCCAAATGGAGAATGACTAAAAACCCTGTAGACCAACAAACCTTTGGACAGCTAAGAAATGACATTAAGAAGGCTATACTTTCTGATAAATGAAACTACTACCTACAATTTCAACAACCTAATCACAACAACCCACAGAAATTCTGGGCTAGCATTAAGCAGTTATTCCACCCAAGTCAATCCACTACACCAAACCCTCAAAATACAGACCAGAAAAATCCCATCCTTACATCTAATACTTTCAATACCTTCTTTGCAGGTGCTATCCCAATACTAGCTAGTCAACTATCACCTAATACCTTCACACTAACTTCCTATACCTCAACCCCACCCCCTCCTTTTCATTTAAAACCTGTCCCAACCACATTTATTCTAACCCTTTTGAATAAACTGAAACCATGCTCTCCCTCTGCAGACCTACTGCCTTCTGAATATCTACAGTTATCAGCCAAGGCTATTGCCTACCCTATTTCCATACTGATCAATAGAACTATTAGCGAAGGTCACATCCCTACCTTATGGAAAGTCTCCCATATTATCCCCCTGCAAAAAGGTGGACACTCCACTGAGCCATCAAACTATAGCCCCATTGCCCTACTTTCTACTTTAGCTAAGATAATGGAGAAATGCATCCATAGGCAATTACTCAACTACTTAATTGAAAACAACTTACTTTCCAGCTGTCAACATTGTTTCAGACCTTCACACAGCATTACCACTGCCCTCCTTTCCTTTACTGATTACATTAACAGGCAACGCAACCTGAATAATCTTTCTTCTGCTCTATTTATCGACCTGTCTAAAGCATTTGACATGGTAAACCACCAGATTCTCATAAACATACTAAAATCTCTGTCATTAGACCCACTTTCCTTAAAATGGTTCCAATCCTACCTTGACAAACGACAGCAAGCAGTATTATGGCATAACACTCTATCCACCCATCTACCCATTACCCTAGGTGTCCCTCAGGGGTCCATACTAGGACCTCTCATCTTCTCCATATTTATTAATGACCTTCATCTAGCTATCCTCCAAGCCACTTGCATACAGTATGCTGATGACTCCACACTGTTATGCTCAGCTACATCCTCCCATGATTACCCAGAAGGTATTTAACATAGTTGAACAATGGTTCACTCAGCGTTGTCTCCTTTTGAACCCAAAAAAAAACAAACTCCTCCTCTTCAATCCTACTCAAAAGTCCTCTCCTCTTGATTTCTTTGTGACATCCACCAATGGTACTATAATATCTCCAGACCCTACCACCAAACTACTTGGTGTCACTATCGACAACAATCTGAACTTCGACATCCACATCAACAATGCTATAAAGATTGTCAACAAAAAAATTGGCGATCTCTATAGGATTAAACCCTTCCTTTCTCCTACAGTCAAAACTACTATAGCTCACACTCATTTAATCTCTACACTCCTCTATGCCTCACCCATTTTTACTAATCTAACCAAGAATAACCTCAGCAAATTGGAAATGTCCTATAATAACATTGCGAGATTTGCAACAGGCAACCCATTTAGAACCCACCATTGTATAAATTTAAAGCAGCTAGGATGGTTAGAACTACAACACCTGATTAAATTCCACCAACTAACCATTGCCCACAACACTCTTTATAAACCTTCTAATACTCCAATTTTATGTAGCCTCATCACCCCCTATAAAAATCTGAAGTCCTTACGCTCATCACACAAACTTCTTACAGACACCTCTAAACCTAACAACAGGGCTGGGGATTCTCTGTTCTCCAATACTGTAGGAAAATCTTGGAATCTTCTCCCTAATGACCTCTCCTCACTCACCTCTTTATCACTCTTCAAAAACAGACTTAAACTTTACCTCAAATCATACTGGCTATGCCCCTGTACCAAACCTGACTAGTCATCTATCTCTTCAAACTTAACTTTGCCTATCCATTACTTATCACCCACTGTTATATCTTCCTTCTTACTATATATTTGTCATCTCTCCCTTTTTTACATTATTACTATCCTCTATAGATACCTATTTTTAAGTAAATCCTTAGTAACATCACTACACACCTAACTTCCTTTTTCTACTATGGACTTTACCTGTATGATATTTCTGTACCTGCAATTTGCACTGTTTATGACTCTTGCCCTCATTGTACATCCTGTACTAACCTGTATGCTGTACTGCACATGTTACCGTTGTTGATGATTTTTATTATATTTGCTATTTGTTGTTTGTACCTGTATTTTGTATTTGATTGATCATGTCTTGGAGCTTATCTCCCCAGGCCTCTACTGGAGATGGACATATATCCAGTTATACTAGCCCAGTCAACAAATGTAAAATAAAATAAAAATATCAATTGTGTCATCACCCTACAATATTTAGTAATTGAAGTGCTGTTCTGCTTCCCCTCCCAAACTACTCCCCCAACCATGGTTCCCCCCCACTGACATCACTATGACTGTCCTAAAACCCACTCATGCCATGCTGCCCTGGCTCACTGATCATTCCCCTAACCCTACAAAAGTAAAGGCTAGAACCAGGAAACAGTCCATGAGTCAAGTCTCCTGCTATGAGCTGTCCATCACAGTAGGCAACAGTTCCATGCCTGCAACCAATGCAGTGACATGAACTTTATGAAGAAAGAAAACTGCATTATGTAGCTTCTACTGCCGAGCATGGCATGTTGGAGATACCTAGGGCCAGACTAAATCTGCAGAGCCCCAAGCCTGCAGAATCACCCCATGTGGTCAGCTTCTGCAAGAGAAAAAACATACATGAACACATTTAAAGACAACCTCCCACCCAACTGCTCTCAATAAATTCACCTTCCTTGCCACATCCAAGGGGCTAACACATCTCAGTCGTGCACAATGACATATCACCCCGTTTTCAATTTCTAAGCATTATGGGTTTTTTTTTTTTTTTTGGCAAGCAATATACCTTAACTGCCCTTTGATCCCGCCACTCACTATTAATAGGGAGATATATAAACACATTATCTGTAGCCCACTGCATAGGCAGCTTCACCCCAACCTTCTTCCTGTAGTTTTCTAGGAATAGAATGTATATACCTCTTACTGAAGCAGAGACAGCTTTCAACAACTGTAAACCAATCCAGAGATGACCATAGGCACTTAGTATTAAGCTGACATATACAGAATAAGGGCATGTGGATTAATAAATATCTCCATAGGCAATGCCTGCAACTATAATTACTGTGCTTATGTATTAAGTGTAAGTCACCCCATGTATCCCAAGCAAAGGTCACAGATTCCATTAGACTTTATGAACCACACTGCATGTGAGTAAAACTATGTAGCAAACACAACATATGCCTAACCTGTGGATGCTGTTCCTTGTCAGGCGGCCTCTACCCATGTGCCTATGCATAAGTTCCTGCTTCCAGTAACAGCTCCACTGTCTGTCCTTCATACCTCTTAAATAACTAATGGGCAAAGGCACACAATAGGGCCCATTACAGTATAATTCTGACAGTTTCTGAAGCACTCTTTAATCCAATCTTACACTATATTTGCCCCATCAAAATCCTAAATCAGGGACACTTTAAAATCTCAGTACCATTAACTGGAGACAGCAGCATGAGAGCATACAAATTAATATACACTTTTTGAAGTAAAAGCAATTGACAAGTCCTATTACTGCCTCCATTCATTATTTGTAATTCACCCATTTACCTGCAAAAGTCAATAACTTAGAAGGGATTAAGGGAGAGCTAAATAATATCCCTGAAAATCAGGGACAGTTATGAGGTATGAATGTTTAAGTAAACTGGACCTTCTCTTCCCCTAATGGCTAACACAACTCCGGGCCTGCGCGGAAGTGAATGACACTCTCCAGTGCCCCACAGCCTGTGAAAAATACCCTGCAGTCATAAATATAAGCTCGACCCAAATTGTCCAACATGCCTGCCCTTCCAAACCTCCCGTGGCCAAAATTGGTTGGCCAAGCACACTGACAGCATGTACCTGAGCCCTGCGAAAACCAATAGGAACTTCCCAGCCACAAATCCTCCACCTGTTTCCTCAAGGAGAAGAGAAAAACATCATTAAAGAGCCAACATGATCTGCGACAAAGCATGCAAACACCCAGGCAGACCACCTATAACAAATTGAACTGCAGAAGTCAACTGCGCCTCCCCCCAAGTGTCCTCCCAGAAGCAACAACAACACAGAGGAATGGGGAATGCAAGTCACAAATGGCACCATGAACCTTTCCTTTCCCTTAGCTGCCATACAGCCACCAATGTGACCACCGATTCCTCTCAAACCCCAGTCACCCAAATCAAGAAGCCATACACAGCTCCGAAATACAGTTCTTGCCAGCTAAAAGTTGTTAATAGTTATAAATTTCCTGCAGGGTATACATTTCCATTCAATCTTCAATAACTTACCCTCAATTTGCCAGCACCACCACTGTACAAAAATAGCAGTGAACCATGATGCAAAATCTGCGCCGTCCGTGACATCGACCCAATTGAAAGGCACAACCTTCACCTTCCATACTCCGGCTTGTCACGCTCGCACCCATACAGCAAAACTCTCTGAGCAACCCTTTATTTTTAACATTCAGCAAAGAGTTTATTTATTTATTTATTTATTTTTATATTATGTCTCCCAAATGATGAAAGAGTGGTTTATGATAGGACAAGGTACATTCTGCTGAGTAAGGCATCAGACGTATGAACCCACAACACGGCCAACCTTTGCCTTAGTTGCAATCTCGACAACCCTGTAGTGGCCATCATCTCCCGTGAAACAGAGAAATGCGATGCTATTTTCTTTAAATCTTGCCCTCCCTTAAAGGGCAAGTGACAACAATGCCCATGCACCAAAGCAATGGAAACAGAAGCCCGCAAAACAAGATTCCCGGGTTGAACAAACACTGACAGCACTAGAAAGCAAGCAGGGGTGCCAAACATAGAGTGGAGAATGCATCTAAGCATATGAAAGAGAGAAAGAGACAGCGAGTGACTGGAAATGTGACTCTGCATCAAAACTGGCCACCGAGACACATCTCCCGCCAACTTAAATCTCAAGCCAGCTAACAAACCATGCCACATGTTCTTTACCTGTCCCTCCACCACTATCGAGACTCGGTAAGTGCAACAGAATTCAGTCATACATACGATCAACTTTTTTTTTTTTTTTTTTTTAATATAATGCACCTGCTAGCCGTGACCTTCTCCCTGAGGCTTCCTCCAGCCCGGCCTGCCACCACTACTGAGGGAAGCCGATACCGACAACTTTTTTTTTTTTTTTTTTTTTTTTTTTTACAGTTTTTATTAGTAGGACAAGCCTGCACAGACACATGTAACTGCTAGCAGGGAACATACCAATGATTACCTCATTTTGTGATGCAGCCCAGTTCAGTCCAATATGGAAGATTCTTGGTAGAGTACACCAGGCCTGCCCATCAGGTAGGAGTTTAATGGCCCTATCCTATCCCCAATGGCTGGCCCAATAACCCTCCAATTCCCTCTCGCTGCCTAGCTCACTGTACCTCTATAATGCTGGACACTGCAAAGCAAAGCAAACCTACCACAAACAGAGAGAGAAAATAAATAATTAAATTGACCAACAAGAAAACTAACTAAATAATTACATCCCTATAAAAGGATGACCTGCCACTGACCAGTGGCCCAAGGCCCTACCTTCTCTCCTAAGTATGTATATAGATCGTCATGGGCGTACCTTGCCATAGCAAGTTCACGCCAAAATGTAATTACTTACCCAGCTACACATGTCTAAACTCCTTAAGCACCTCCCCACCCTTGTCTCATTTCCTCCCAATCATCCCTCCCTCCGTTTAAACCTTTCACCTCCCCAGCCCACTTAACTGCCATTAATATATCGACCTAACCCCTCTTGCCAAACCTCATTTGTTACATTTGTTTGCTGTGGGCAATGCAGTATCCATAGTGGCTCGATTTTGTTTTGTTATTTTTACTACAGCAAGGTGTAGGATTATCTGCTTCTTTGATGTTGTTACTTTGTGATGGCCTACTGAGCACATCACTGAAAATGGGCAGTTAGGTGCAGCACTTGTTTTTAGTTGCAATTACTGCATGATTTTATTCCCGTTAATTCTAGCAGCAGTCTCGCAGTGTACTTCCTGATCCCCACATCTTTGAATTGTAAAACATACTATGGATTGTTCATAGGTTCATAGGTAGGTACTAGGCTATCGGCCCAAGGGCCTAAGTAAGCCTAGCCAACAAGGTTCCCTGGCTTACTCCATCCAAGAAAGTTAATTTCCTGTGCCCCTGTCGAGCAGACCCACAGAAGTGATCCCCAGGATGTATTTCCTATTTCCCATCCACTCATCAAGATTTTTCTTGAAGAGTGCTAATGAGGAACTTTGCTTGACATAGAACGGTAGCTTGTTCCAGAGTATAGGAAGTCTCTGGGACAGGATTCTATCCCTTCAGCATGTCCTGTTTATTGTGGTGACAAGGTTTAGGTCCCTACAGCATGTATCTTGGAGGGATTGGGATTTCTTAAAGTGTAGCATGTCCAACAGCTTTGGGTTTAACATAGCTTTATGTGTTAGGCAGAGATCTCCTTGGAGTAGGCGATATGGTACAGAGTAAAGCTGGAGTTTTTTGAGACGGTCAGTGTAGGACATCTGTTTGAGGCCAGTAATCCTCTTTGTGAGGTACTTCTGTGGCCTTTCCAGCTGCTGCAGATGTCTTGTGAGGTACATTCCAAAAGGGGCATTGCAGTCTATAATGGGTCTAATGAGTGCCGAGTAGAGGGGGACAATGACCTCTTTTTTTCTGGATGAGAACCCTTTTGTGATAAGGTCTGCAACATATAGGATTTCCTGACTACTGTGGCAATGTGATTATCAAAGGAGAGACTTCTGTCCACCTGAGTTCCAAGATTTCTTATTACACATTCGACATTAAGTAGACTGCCATTTATGTGGTAGTTCACGGGTACTGAGTTTTTATCAAAGGGGATGACAATGCACTTTTTGGCATTGAGCTTGAGGCCATGCCTCTGACACCAGGCATCTGTCTCAGTGAGGCCCTTCTGTAGGATGTCCACATCATTTGGGGACTCGACTATGGTTCCTAGTTTGCAGTCATCTGCGAACTTCATTAGTCAGAGGCTTCTGTGTTAGCCTGTACTTCAGAGAAGTAGATACCAAACAGGAGAGGTCCCAGGACTGAACCCTGTGGTACTCCACTTGTCACTGGTTTGAAGTCAAATTTGGAGTCTGCAGCTTTTACAGTGTGGGTTCTGTCAGTGAACCAGTTGGCAACCTATCTTGTGACATAGGGATTTATACCTAGTTTAGTGAGTTTAGCTATAATTCCAGAATGGAGGATGGTGTCAAAAGCCTTGGCAAGGTCAAGATAGGCTGTGTGAACCACCTAACCCTCGTCTGTGGCTTGGGTGACTGCCTCAGAGAAGTCGATCAGGTTCAAAAGGCATGATCTGCCTTTTACAAACCCGAACTGTGTGGGGTCCAGAGTTTGGAGGTTACCAATGTCTTTGTTTATGAGTTCCATGATGATACGTTCCATGGCCTTGCAGATCAGGCTCATCAGGCTAATAGGGAGATAGTTCCCAGGATCAGTGGTGGCTCCCCCTTTGTGGAGTGGGATAACTGTTGTTGTGTGCCATTCAGTGGGCACAAAGCCTGACCTGAGACTATAACTGAACATGGTGCTTAGGTGGGGAGCCAGTTCGTTCTGAAGTTCATGTAAAATGCAGCCTGGGATGTTGTCCGGTCCCATGGATGCTGTGTTTTTGGTTTTAGAGAGTGCCGCTTTTACCTGCATAGATGTGATTACCGGGACTCTGCATTCTTCCTGTATAGATATGGGCCCTTTAGGGGGTGAGAGGGGGGTAAAGTTAGCACTGAACCTATCTGCCAGCATGTTGGCAATATCAGTTGGTTCTGTAATTTTCATGCTGTTCTGCTGTATCTCAGAGCAGATCTGGGTGCTGCCACTGAGATTATTGACATAGCTATAGAATGCTTTGTGGTTGCCCTTAGAATCAGTGGCAAGTTTGTTTTCATAGCTAGCTTTGAGGGATCTTATAAGGGATCTCAGCTTCTTTCTGAGGCTGACCAGGGAGCTCCTCCACTCATGGGATTTTACTTTCTTTTGCAACAGTTTCTTCCTTCTGTTGTAGAGTTTGTTTATGGCAGGCGACCACCAGATTGGCTTTTTTTTTTTGGAAGATAGCATCTTGGTTCTGTTTGGGATAGCATGATCCATGCACTTGTGTAAGTGATTATAGAGTGCATTTGTGTAGGATTCAGTAGTGATAACTGTATTGTCCATCTGCATGGGTGTCATGAAGTTCACCACTTCTGTCTTAAGAAGCATGAAGTTGGCTTTGGAGAAATTTTTTACCGTGGTTTCATTAATGGTGGGTGGGGGGCGGGACGCGGATATCTAGAGTGATTAGCTTATGGTCAGATCTGACCAACGAGGAGTTGATTTCAGGTGTGGAACACTGGTCACTCATGTTGGTAATGACTAGGTCTAGGATATTGTTGCCCCTGGTGGGGGTGTGGATAAGTTGATCCAGGGCATTGGAATTTATGAATTCCAGAAAGCGTTGAGCGAAAGAGTTGGTACATGAGTAGTTTTCCCAGTTAATGGTGGGGTAGTTGAAATTGCCCATAATTAGGGTGTTTGGTTGAACCCTAATATTTTCTAGTATATCAAGAAAAGAGGAGTGGGAATCCTGGGGCATGGTGGGGATCTGTATCAAGCTACAATATGGATTGTAATTTTGCCCAGAGTTAGTTGCACTTGGATAACCTCGGATGCATTATGCTGCGCAACTAGCCTGGAGGTGTGGATATCCTTAATGAATATGGACACACCTCCACCTTTGGTGTTCTGGTCCAGGTTAGATGGCTGAAATGTGTGGTATGAGTTATAGTGTGGTAATGCAGGGGTGCTCTCTAGAGCCTTGAACCAGGTCTCAGTCACTGCACAGATATCGATGTTCTCCATTTTAATAATTTTCATATGTGCAGCATACAACAATGAATCCAGGTATGTAGTCCTGTATGGTAATAATCTAGAAAGGTAGGGCATCTATGAATTGCCTAAGGCTTTAAGTTTGTGATTTAGACCATATTCCAGTCCAATGTAGTTGAATATCATTTTTATGAATCTCAGTGCATATCCCTAATCAATAATTAAAATAATTAAACGTGTGTTTGACGTCAGACAGATCACTTTTCTGAACAAAAAAGGAATCAACATTTATGTATTGCTAATGTGAGGATGATGATGAAAAAGTGACTTTTGAATGCATATTTGTGTCACATAATATATATCCATCTATCTCACTAACCTGAAGTTGACATGAGCGATGTCATCATAAGTATGCATATGTCCAAGTTAGAGATGTAAAATAAAATATTTCAGTTATATTACCTAATAATGATTCATTATATTAAGGAAGCCACAAAGTCTTTTTTCAACTATGTCAGAAATCTTAGACACAACACCCACTCACTCCCTTTATCACAGTATACCACTGTCATTGGGAAATCCTTTTATCTAGCCAGACTGATTACCAAGGGAATTTCTTCTAGGTCAAGAGAAGTTATCATCCAGGTCTATTCCTCCCTCATGAGACCCATTTTAGAATAAAATGCCTCTTTCAGTATGTACTCTTCTAGACACATGACACAACTCGAAAGATTCCATTGCTTTCTCGCTAAGAGAAGCAAGGGAATGTCTTCCTTGTCCTACAGACCACCTTAAAGCATTTAGCCTCTTCTCTCTGTTTTATACAGACTCCTGAGTGGTGGACCTCTACTATGCCTGTTACAAAACCTTGAAGTATGCGGCCCTATGTATTCTTATACATGTCTGCAAAACAAACACCATAAGTCCTCAACAGCATAAATAGGACTTGCTGTCAAGACAGATATTTATCTGTCTCACAGCATCCCTCTTTTATGGAATAGATATCCCTTATATGTAGAGCAGTAGCTCCTTGAACCTCTTTAGGCACAAGGGAAGGGAAGCTGTAAATTTGGTCTGGCCCCTCAACCCTCACTAAAAGGGAACAAAATTAGGTAGTAGGTACTTGTGCTGCAAGGTACTGACAAACTGAGCTCTTGAAACTAGGCTACAAATGCTCTACCTGATCAACGGCCTAGTATGAATCCATGAACCTATGAACAATACACTAAGGCATATCACTTAAAGTCATGTCAGCTGATCAGCACGACAGATGACAGAACAGTTTTTCAGTTCTGTTTACTAAATTCATTGTGTCATTTAGCCCTTTAGTTTCAATGCTTCACTTGCTAAAAAGATCTTAGAAATCCTTCAGTTCCTTATCTTGTCAGCAAGGCAAGGGTCATTATTCATAGACGGCTTGAAAAGTATGCAAGATGGATGCATACCATGCAAGAGTCTCCTGATTGATATAAAACCCACCCCCACCCCCTCTGCTACAAGCACTGCTTTGTACCTCTAGACAGTGAAGTTAATACTGCTGCGTACAATGTAGTAGTCCATACGTGGGGTTTATGTAAATATGATTCACACCATGAAGCTACGATAGGAGTGATTCACTCAAATGAGCATTCATCCAAAAGACATAGACCCCCTTGGAGTCATCAGTATAAACTATGAACAGGTTACATCAATATAAACTATGAATATGTCATATAATCACAAAAGAAATCAAACCCTCCCTATGCTTGTGGTACCTCTCTAATAGTAAACAGGAGGTGTAATATTAACTGCTCCCCGTTTTTGTCATCTTCCTTAATAACTTTTTAAAGCAAAAATTTTAATGTGTATTTAAAATGCTCCACTAACCCATCTGTCAAGGTATGATACACTGAGGTTTTTAATTGGTTAACTTTAAAGCACTAGCTTTGAACATAAATGAAGTCTCCTGGTCAGTGAGCATTTCTTTAGGTGTCTCTGTTTTGGAAAATACTAACTCCATAACTAAGAGGATAGCCTCAACGTACTAAGATGCATAGTCCAAAATAACCAAGATGTAGTGTAGCCCAACAACTTCCAAAGCAATATGTTCAAATGTCAACTCTTTGATGCAAAACGGTCTGTGTTATGTCATTCAGATCACCCAGCACAAAAGTTCTCAACTTCTTTCAAGTATTCTTGGCCAGTAAAACATTGTTAGGATCTATGCTATAGTCTTGCCCATTCCTAACTGCTCCCCAGTACATAACTACATGTTAACCTTATCATTAGTTTTCTGAAAGGTTTGACCACTAATAACTGATGTACTACTTCCTCTCTGTGTGCAATAAATCATTCTGTAGCTCACAGTAAGGGTAAGAGTGGAAACACTTTTGTTTGACTTCTTCCCCTACAGTCCTGTTTATAATTTCCCTTGCACTATTCAAAGTGACATCCTTCCACTGTACCTTTCTACATTTTATTTGGCTTACCTGCAAGTCAGCCAGCTGTGGTGTTTCTTCAGGATCAGTCTACCATGAGGTAGAAGGTCCAGCTTCCTTTCATACCAACACAGGTACTGAGGTCTCAGTATCCAACTCTTCTTCTAAGAAAGGCAACTCGTACCAGTATTGATTAGTGTCACCTGTTGTTTCAGGTTACACTGGAATACCTTCTTTGATGTAGCATCCTCTCCAGAACTACTTTCCAGGAACAAAATTCCCCTGAACTGAGAGGCCAACTTTTCTAACTAGTAAGGCAATAGTCCTCCTTTTATACATTACCTTACTGGAATAATTTCTCAGTAACAACAACTTCAGTGAGACGTTTCTCCCATTAATACAAAAATGCAGCTTTCTGTCTTAAAAGATATAATGCAGTTACACTACTTACGACGAAAACCCTGCTTACATCAGTGTTACTTGCAATATGTCACTTCAGTCAATATTTTGACACATCATAAAATAAAAAACACTCACACTATGTTACAATATATATGGTTTGCTAGTAAAGCTTCATTCAATAGGTGATAAAATGTGGTGAGAAGTTGGTTTTAACAAAGCATACATGTGTCTGCCCTTTTACCTTATATTACCCACTGTGCTACAGAAACTAAGTTTACTCAGTAACTTGTTTTCAGTAAATAGGCATTACTGCTCTGTTCTCACTCTGGTGCTGTTCTGTCATACAATTCAAATAATTAAGGTGTTAATCTTCAGTTTATTAATTTCCTCTGGAATTTTAATAGTTATGCTACAAAGATGCTTCATACACTCGATTTCTTTCATCAGATAATTAAAAAAAAAAAAAAATCATCTAAAATTCATGCAGCACCCTCCCACCCATGGTATCTCTTTTTTGACAATGGAAGCAAAACATTATTAAATAATAATAATAACCATGATAATAACACATTTGATATACATATTTATATTTTTATTTGGGCTATTTGTACTTCATAGGTTAGTACTAAGCTAACTGCCCTTGCAAGCCATTTTAAGCCTAGCCAATTATCCCTTGTGAGACTCAAACCTCGCCTTGTATTTGTGAGGCAACACCTTAACCATTAGGCCACCCTCCCAACCTTGTGAAATATGGTTTCTAAAATACTCTCTTCATTTGCCTGGAAAGTATGTTTCTTATCTAAGAATTTTTTTGCAATGGGTTACTTACTAACGTTGCTTTCTCGTTGTTATGTAACTCTCACATTTAATTTAGGTCACCACTGTCATTTTTGGTCATGTAGTTCTATAATTTCTTCCACAGGTGCATATGCACCATTATGTTTGTTGACAGAGCTGAGTCCCTATTATATCAATGAAAGAATAGTTCATCCAATCGCATTTTGTCAAACATGCTATTCGTCAAACTCTTCCTACTGAAATCACATTACAGTAGGTATCGGGAAATTTGTCCTTTCCCCACTGCAGAGCCATCTTGGAATTGGTATATATAATTAGCGGGGGTGTGCAGGGTTCGATGAATGGCATTTCCAATTAAATGCCATTCGTTGAAGTGAGGGTTTGATATATAATATAGACCCGACAGAGCTACCACATGTTAATTGTCATTAACTTAGTTTGTAGGATCTCATAATCATGCAATCATGTCTGTTTGTGGCTTCACTGTTTCTTTGTGAAAGCACAATATATATTTTGCTGCCTTGTTGACATACTGTGCTGGTTGGAGGAATGTATCTTTGCATTTAGTTTTTCAAAGGCTTCATAGTGAGCCTAGGTCTTGGCAGAAAAATGATCTGAGGAGCAGCCCACCTACCTAGCAAATAAGCAAATAGTAAAATGGTAAATATAAGTAAAATGAAATATAAATATATAAATAGATAAATAAATAAATAGATAAATAAATAAATATACATTTCTAATTGCACTTCCTCTGTTCTTATTAGTTTGAAAGTGCATATTACACATGTATGAAGGAGAAATAATGTTTAGAATTCATAGCTAGTTTTCAGCTGCTTTAATAAATTAGTGGTAACACATCTGAAATAAGGATTCAGATGGTCTGTCATAGCCTTTAATACCAATAGCTTCTAAATTACATCACTAGTCAAAAGATTTTGAGTTGAATGTGGTAGGGTTTTGGATACTGCACTGGAAAAGGAAATTTGTTTCCTTTTTCAATGTACTGAGTGACAGTTTGAGATATAATGAATGCTTGACATGGTTTTTTGGCAGATATTTTATATGTTGACCAAGTATAAATGTCCACAAATACACACACACACACACACACACACACACACACACACACACACACACACACACACACACACGTGCACACACACACACACACACACACACACACACACACACACACACACACACACACACACACACACACATACCACACCCCTACCTACATACTGTGTCTACCCATGACCTAGCAGCTCAGGTTAGACTCACACCTGAGCAACTTCCATGGATCAACTCATTTCTCAGTTTCCTGATGATAATCAGTACCTAATCCTTACAGATGTATTAATTATTGTGGTAACTTAAGGGTGTCAGGATAATTGCTACTAATAAGTTTTATGCTTTTTTACATGTTGACCCATGGAAGATAATTTAAAACAGAATTTCAGTCATACAGAATCATTCTTTCAACTCACACTATCTACCTGAGAGAGTTTTCAGAGTATCCTTGTAGACACTAACCTACATATTATTGTTCAGCATTGCTTACTGTCTTATACATAGGCTGTATGGATATCTTTGCTAGTTCCTCAGCTTGTCAGAACTTCATAGAAAGAGTCTGCATAAGCTGTTTACCTAAATTACTTACTTCACTCCTAGATACATGATTAGCAGAACAGATTAAAAAAATCAGTTTTCTGAAATTATCCAGTAAAGAAATATTCTGCCCTGGCATGAACAATTCTGAGTTTGAAATGCTAAACACACACACTGAATTACCCATTCCTTGTGTACAAAGATTGAGAAAGACCAGTGCATAAAGGCACTCACCTGTAAACCTAATACTGGGCAGTTCTAATAGCAGAAAAACACAGCACATTCAGGCCATTTCTGAACTGGCTGGCATCCAAAGTTCACACACCTACATCCTGCTCCTCCTCCTCCATGGTGGCAATTACACTCATGGAATGATTCCACACCTTAATTTAAGAAATGATGACTTTGAAGGAACAAAATGTTACAGCTGCACAGTGTGGTAGTATACAATATTGAATAATTCACACTGCATAATAAAAGAGACTGATTCCGTGTCTAAGGCAACTGGATATTATACTACAGTATTCCGGGAATATTTACATCATTCAGTAAATTACTATCCAGGATTATCACTTACCGAACAATTACTTTTTTTGTGGAGTTTATATTGTAAAGAGCACATAAATGGCATACATAATTTATTCATCTTGAATATCATGTCCTTGATACTAAGTGTGTACAAAAGTAGAACACAAATTGCTTTCAGGTATAGTCTCAAGCACTGACAATTTTTGGACTCGATGCATTGCTGTAGAGATTCAGATGTATGCTCCTCCAAGGAAAGATTTACAAAAATAAAGTAAAATGGTGCATTTTGTAGAATTGTAGTATTCTTGAACTGAAGTTTTTGTCAATGCACATTCTATATTATACTGAAAATTTAATATCTGACAGCTTCAAAGAATTTTGAATGTTACCTCAGGCAGCATTTTATCTTGTATTAGTTATTAAACTAAAATGAAACAGGACATGAAAACTCATTTCCAGAATAAAAGCATCTGTTAGGGTGCAGCTATGCAGTTAGAATACAATACACACACAAGTTTTGAATCCTTCATGGAAGGCAGGAACTTTATTTATTTTCAGACATGATATTTATAATATATTCCTTCTCAAGAACCATGTCATGGGATTGTGCATATTAAGCCTGAGGAAATAGTGTTGCTAAAGCAAAATAGATCAAGTAATAAAATAAAGAAAATGTGATTTTGCCATTGTCCTTATTTCAAAAATATCTATGTGGTGTTGCATTACACTACCAATGTGACCATCCCAGACTATCATAATGCTAAGGAAGAAATCAGTAATCAATTTAAAATTCATCTGCAATTAACTCCAACAATTTTATTCTTACTGAAAGGGAAAACAGATATATTACATCAGTGGATTCCATCAGCAAATATAATTTATATGTATTATATAGTTATTAATCAATGCTGTGCTCACTTTAGTAGTTATAAACTGAGAATGGCCATGCAGTATATAAGACATCAGGATACGTCTAATATTCTCCACTGGAGGGCATTTTAAATCCAGTGAAGTGGTAAACTCTGCATTCAGGAAGGGCAGAGCAGCAAAACTCTTCGTCCAGTTATGTGAACTACTGAAGCCTAGAAGAAGCGTGTCATTAGCATCCAATCCAGAATGAAATAACACCTTGATAGGATTCCTCTCTGCTTGCTGTCGGGACTCGAGAGCTGAATCATCAGCTCTGACATTTATGCAGGATCACTTTCAGTAATGCATTTGTTCAGCCATAATGGTTAATACCAGGATGAGCAGTAACAAAGCAGGTATTATTTCCATCCTGCTCCATATGGATAACCTGGCATTTTTCAGGGAGACCTTGTTAGATGATAATGGAGACCAGGGGTGGCATGCATCATACTGTGGTTAATCTTCTGGGTATCTATTTAATTCTTGGAGCAATAACAGGCAACGTCTGGAGGAGGAACTCAATTTGTTTTAATAGTGTTTCATCTCATCTGTATACCAGACAGGTGGTAACAGGATCAATACCTTCGAATATCTTCTGGAAGTAGGAGTGTTGTGTAGATTGTTTCACATTAAATATTCTCTAGGTTATCTAGAGGCTTTTTCACAGGAGCTAACTGATCAGGAATTAATGAACGTCTAGCTAGTTTATTCTCAGGGACTCTAGTGGCTGGGTTGGCAATAAAACTAATGAACTCACCACAGAAAGTCTTAGTATTTTTGGTAGCCTGGACTTCACTCAAGTAGTGACCCCTGTTATATGTAAACCTTGGGGAACTCAATGGACTTGTTCTGCTGGCTTGGTTTGGGAACCTCTGATTTAGTGGTAGAAATGGTTTCATGAACAGTCCATTACCTGGTTTATTTTGGTTTTGACCTTACGCCAGTGATGTCACCTGACATGGAGCTGATCTGTTCTAATGACTTACAAAACATCAGTAGAGAAGTCTTGTTGCCCATGCTTTTTTGAGCTGCTTAGTGCTCACAGTGGTAAAAACCCAGCCTGCCTAGTGATAGCATATAATAGTGCCATCACTAGTGAGCTGGATTTTGTAGCCCAACTTGTACACATCTGAGGACTACTGCTCACTGTGAGCCATGATTTAATCATCACCATATCTGAACAATGCAGAGAACTGGATGAAGGATGGAATGGCACTGGCATAAGGCTCAGCTCTTCCAAATGCACTGTTCCACATTATGTTGTATACAAGACAGAAATCTCTTGCACAAATGCATTTTTGGTTCAGTCACATTTTTATCGCAGCAAGTTGTCCAGCTTTGTTTGTTCAGGTGTTGGGCAGGCTCTGCAGCTCAGCTTATCTTACTGCTCAGGGAGTCATTTCACACACACAATGTGCATAAGACATACTTTTTTACTTTTATTGGAAATGTTTGTCAAGATAAGAAGATTCTTCCTTAATAGTGCAATCACTGAGAGAGCCACTTGGTCTGAAGTGTCTGCATTTAGTTCAGTTTAGATCAAGTATGTTGGTTATGAATATGCCACAAAAGTGGTTTTATTGTTGTACTTAACTCAATGCAGGCTGGATCTTTGTCCGTCTAGGTTAGTAAAATAATGTCTAGATGTACTGGGATCACTTATTCTGCAGATATTCCAGTCTCTAGCAGTGGGATTTTCCAGAAATTTTAAAAACATGCTTTGATTATCCTCATTCTCAAGAAACCATAATTTTATCCAGATTAGTGAACAGTTACTAACCTATCTTTTTTGGGTAAGATGACTTAGAAAGTACTCTATAACAGATGTATTTTTATTTGCCATCTCATGGTTTCTTTGATCCATTTCAGTTTGGCTTTGATCTAGGCACAGCAATGAGACAACCATTAGTAACCTCTTTATGGACAGAGATCAGTGATTATATTCTATCCTGGCCCTCCTTGATTTCATGGCTGTGTTTAACATAGTAGACTATGGCATCTTTGATTGAATGATTTTGATATTATTGTAATTTGTCTGGCATTATAAACAATTGCTTTACTTCTTATTGCTCTGGTAGATCTTAGAGGGTCATTCTGGGTTTAAAGTCTTCCAGCTGCTACCCTTTGGAGTTTGATATACCATATGAATTGATTCTGGCAGCATTGTTGTTCAGTGTTCATATGCTGCCCCTTAGGAGATCTTTAAAGGAAGAGGTATATTTTTTTATAAATATTATATGGATGATACCAGCTCTACCCAGTCCTTAGAATATATCCAGCTCTACCAAAGCTTATGTTGATGATACTCAGTTTTACTAAATCTTATGCAAATGACAGCTTGCTTAACCAAAATGTATAAGGATGATATCTCATCTTATGGACATAGTATCTAGCTCTCTCCTGTATTCCCTCAGGAATATGTTTTTAATTTTTTAAAGACTGATTTGCTTCAGTTAAAGCTCAGTCCTCCTAAAATGTTGATATATTTTCACTACTTATAATTGACAGGGGATAGCTATGAATTTGTTTCAGAAGTCCATGATCTTGGCATTGTTTCTCATGCCAGGATAATACTGAAGGGCCGCTGTGGTCATTACATCATATTTTTATTTAGGAAATATCACTAAGATATAGAACTTAATTTCATCATTGGATTTAGCTACAGTGATTCACAATTACTTACACTAGGGTCATGCTTTTCATATTAGTCCATCAGATCGAGATCTGGCATAAATATAAAGGATATAAAACTGTACAGTTCAACATCTGATGGGTAGTGCATATTTATGACATGTTATATCACTGCACAGAACCTGCACTGGCTGTCTGTCTTACAGAACAGTTTTAGAAATATTACTGATACAGCTAGTCCAACTTCTTTGAAACAGCTGTTGGTTCCCTGTGTCCCTGTTGGACCCATACAATCATCAGGGAAGGGACTACTAGTTATTGTAAGTGCCCAGTTTGAATATTTGCTGTATTTACCTTTTTTAATATCTTGTGTTACTCCCTGGGAATTGGCTATTTTCTCTGGCTAAGGCCTGCAACTCTGAAGTCTCCTTCACTATGGTGCCTTCATTATAATCTATTTAAATATGCTTATCTTAAAAACACACACTGAACTATGTGCATGATTTAACACACCTGTGGGCTCTCATGGAATTTTGTGGATCTGCATGCTGGTGGACTCACACTGAAGATTTTGGGATTAGAAGTTTATCTTTATCCTTCCCAAAATGCATAACTTTCAACCTCTTACATCTAGACTCAAGGACAAAAAGATAAATAATCAGGGACAAAGTCCTGAAATTAGGAAACTTTTTTTTTAAATATTAGGGCCAATGACAGAATAAGACAACGCAATTTAATCTACATTTTGTAAAGTAAAAGAATGCAATGAAAATCATTATTTGATGGCTATATTCACCACATTGCTCAAACAACAGCAGTATTTTGAGCACAAATCAAAGTTGCCATTGAAAATCAAGAAGATTTTAATGGCCTGATCATTAAATAGTCATAAATAAACCCAATTATATAGGATATTCAAAAGCCCACATAATTAATGACATGTTATTGTGATATGATTGATCACATGGATATTTGAATTTCCTAAATAAATGGGTTGAGTTATAACCATATAAATACACGATGAAGCAATAATTGAAATGTATTTGTATGTCTGTTTAATAAATTAAGGTTTTTTTTATTATCTGCAGTCATGCATTAAAGTCATGTTTTCTTTCAGCTTTTATTATGAACAGCTCCATGCTTTATACAGATTGTTTAGTTTTGCTTTTGTTAAACTTCCATCTTTTTAAGCAAAATTTAATGTATGATTTCCACAACAATTTTCTCCTTAACCCATGCTTTACTGAAAAAAAATTCAAGACAAGCTTACATGAAGCATACTAATATATACTGTTCTTCAAAATTATTATATCTTCAATGTCTAGAAGACAGATGAACCATATTCAGTCTTAAAAATCATTCATTAGATGGTGTCTATTAAACATCATTGACTATACATGATCACATTCCCATGACTGAGCTGCAGTTTCAAAGTATATGAAATAAATCAGCTGTTGAATTGTCTTTATATTTCTTACACAAATTGTAAGGTATATGTATCATAAACACTAATTCATGAGGGGACAAGTAAGCAAACAATATGAAGTAACAGGAATTGATAGTGTATGAATTTGAGTTATAGAAGCAATTTGTATGCATTTTGACTGTCAAGATCCCAGTATGAAAACATACTTACATTCTTTAAAAGGGTAGACCAATAACTGAAGATGTATGTACCAGAATAGTATATAGAACTTATTATTCCATTACATAAAAAAAAATCATGGGATATTGCATCCAGTAAGATAAAATGTTCCTTATTATAATTAAGCAGACAAGATAACATTAGTAAAGTTGCCCTTACTAAAATTTATAAAGGATGAACAGTGGAGCAAAGAGCCCATTTAGTTAATATAACTTTGTTATGTATAATACAATAAAACAATTGCATTTATTAAATGTACTTTTTTCCTAGCACAGTATGTTCAGGCATCAGTAAAGGTTTTGAGTTGGTGGGAATATCTGAAATGCTTAATAGTGATTGCCGTAATATGAACTCATTGAATGCAATAATATGAACTCATTGAATGCATCACATTTTTAATAGAAGATGAAAATCTGGAATTAATAGTTTAAGGTAAGTTCAGAGTACAGAGAAATATCTTTAGTGTTTCTATGGAAATGCTTGAGATTTCAAATAAATATTCTTTTCTAAAATGTGTGTTCTGATGGCAGAAATCCAGATTTCAGTTAAAATAAAGTTGTATTCCATTTGGAATAAAGTACTGCCAGTCATGTTGAGGCAGAGTTATATAAGGCCCGTCTGGTTTTATTACAGATGTCAATAACTGCACATTTATGAAGCCCTGTCTAAAGGGTATATGTAACACAAATACTCCTATCAATATTTTTTAGTTTATGGTTGAGATATATCATTATTTTAACCTTTATTTATTATGTTGTATCTGATTTCCCTCCTTAAATCCCAAACGAATTTTAGAATTATAAGATCTGAAACTAATTAAAAACAGGTTCCTAGAATCAGTGAGTACATTTTTATATCAAGTTTTTTTTTTAGTAGTGCTGAATAATTAGTGTAAACTATTCTGTAATTGCTTACATTTCTGTATTTTTGTTTGTGAAATGTTTTGCATTCCTTCCAAGCTGAGCCTGAAATTTGTCAATATTGATCAGTGCACTACCATGGTAAACAAATATAAATAAATGAAAATTCTTTACGAGAAGAGGATCTAAATTTGATTTATGAATAAAAATGGTTTGGAGGGGATTTATATATTTATTTGATATTCCTTTGTATTTTTCATGGCTAACTAAATATAAGAAGATCTTATTCTGCCAAGAAATGTCAGTCTCAGATTATTATATGTAAGTTCAGACTTTTGGTCATTCGGTCTCCATATTCTGGGTCTCATAATAGTGAATCTCTGTGATTCAAACAGTTATCAGCATCCCAAAGGCACCAATCTTCAGAGGTACTAAAGATGATGTTGAATAAATAGGCATGCTACATTTGTTTGAAATAAAAAAGACCTAAACATTTCTTCATTTACAGTGGTATTCAGTCCATTAACTTGACTGCACAAATGATCAAACTGTATTTATGTAATAATATTGGGTTTCAACCAAAAGAACACATAGCAGAGAACCACAAATATTTCTGTGTGAGTACAAACCCTTCTACCCCTTACATTTGCAGTTATGTATTCAATACCCCTTTCATATTTATTATTTATTTATTTATTTATTTATATTTGTTGACCGGGAGTGTCCGACTGGACATAGGTCCATTTTCAGTAGAGGACCGGGAAGAAAAGCTCCACAGTTAAAATAAACAGACAGTAGTTACATTGGATTATATAGCAATTAACAATTTACATAGCAATTACTTACAACATATTTACAGATGAAGAACATAGTACATCAGTAGACAACTAGAATCTTTATCTGTGAAGTACATAACAGACATTAACAAATGTTACAATAAGAAGTTCCTGTTGTATAATAAGTACTAGGCTTATGAGCATCTGAGCTTGCTATAATCAAGGTAGTTAGTGGAGTGGAAAGAAATGTAGTGGTTGGATGGGGTGGGTGATATTAGAGTGGGAGTTGCAAGGGCATAGCCAGCATGTTTTTAGGTGCACTTTTAGTAAAGTTTTGAAGTGGGTGCATGATGGTATGGAGGTAATTGTGGGTGGGAGGGAGTTCCACAATTTGGCTATGGTGCAAGAGAATAGTGCTTCACCAGCAGAGTAATTGGCTTTATTGATCTGCAAGTGCTTTTTGTTGCTGGATCTTAGTGGTCTGGTGGTACAATAGGGTTGGAGTAGATTCTAGAGGGATGGGACATTTAGTGAATGGTTTACTAGTTTGTGGGCGAGTGAGAGTTGATACCATTGAAAGAGGTAAGAGAGTTCAAGCCAGCCCAGTTCAACAAGTGAGAGACAGTGGTGACTACGGTAGGATGCCCCTGTGGTGAATTTGGTGATTTTGTTGTAGCAGGTCTCTAGCTTGTTTAGATTGCCTTAGGTTGGTGTGTGTATATATATATATATATATATATATATATATATATATATATATATATATATATATATTCTCAGTCTTGCTTGCATTCAAGTTATAAAAAAGTACACTCTTTCAAAAACAAACAAATAAAGTAAATAAATATGATTCATAATTACATTTCCTCAAGAATGTTGTGAACTTTGACAGAGTGAAAACTATACACTTTACGCTCAAACAGTTTCTAACCTGTTATATACATACTCCCCTTTTTATTTGATTCATACCTGAACTCCTCATAAATGATCATAACATAACCAAAACCAAATATCCTAAATTTAATAAAACTTAGCCATTTAATAAGTATTCCTTCTTTGTAAAACTTAAATTAAATAACTTCCATAAACGTATGGTCTTTCTTACAGCTTCTAACATCTCAAAACATTGTAACCTCATGTTTTTAAAACTCCTAAAATATATACCCCATATCTCTCTATTAGTACTATTAAAACAAATACTTCCTTTCTTTAATATTTCACCAAAACTTTATGTTTGTATCTATTCATTTTCAAATTAACTAAGTCTAATACATGTTCAACTATATTAATGACACTGTCATCCAAGTTATATTTTGTGTGGTTACCGCTACATCATCTGCATATACTATAATTAATGATGTTTCAATTTTATCTTTATACTAAACTCTAGCACCATTTATTTGTATATACCCTATCTAAAATTATATTTGTGTTAATAGCAAAAAGTAAACTCTTCATTGGACAACCTTGTCTAACACCCTTTTGTATAACTACCTTTCTGATTACCTTTCCATTACTTTATTTATGCTTTTATCATAACTATGTTTAAATAGTCTTGAAATTTCTTTATCCAATCCAAAACTGTAGAAAGTTTCCCATCACTGCCAACTGTTTAAATTGTCATAAGCCTTTTCCACATACATACCTTCCTATTTTATGCAATATATTACTTCATTAACAAACACTAACATTTCAGTTATTTTCTTTGCTTTGATCAAATATAATACATTCCTCCACTTATTCATTAATACTGTTTCTAATTTTACTTATGTAATGTTCATTAAATTATTTAGGTATTATTTCTTTCCTTTCTTCCATATTCATTTTATTATCTGCACACAAATACTGTTTTGTCCAAATCTTGATTATTTTTTCCATTCATTCAACACAGTTACAAAAATCACTTTTTGGCTTTTGCTGCTCTCTTTGCAATACTAATATCCAAGCCATCTATGCTAGGTGACAAATTCTATTTCACTTTCCTTAATACATTTTCTATCTTTTGTGCATGCATTTCTTTATTTTTTAAACATTTATTCTATGAATTTTAATTTTTCACATTTCAGTCCTTTCTTTAACACTTCTTTATTGTCATGTTATCTTTCTTCAATAAATGTAATAACATTTTCCTCTCTTGTCTTCTCTTCTACAGTCACCTCTTCTTTCTCCTGTATAATTTTTTTCATTACCATATATTACTACTTAATACTTATTAAGTTTTGAATATTAATTAATATTTAAAATTGTGCTTCTCTAAAGGAAGCTGGCTAATGGGTGCACAGAAACACATACACTCATGCTTAGACATCCATCTTCCAGTCAGGTGTCCACATCTCTAGAACTGTGGTCAAATCTATATTGACACCTACAGTCAGCCAAGCTGAAGTCCTATGATGGTGTTGACTCTTCATCTAGGGGAAGCCCCAGCATGTTTATGCTTTTCTCTCTCATTCATTGCTTCTGTTATGGCCTAAGCTGACTCCATAAACTGCTGATAGTGTCATGTTGCCAGAAGCCATCTTTGATTATCTTTGCCAGTCACACATCTAGGCATCATGTAGCTTTACCTAGTCTTATATTAATGAACACATCATTAGCATTTAATATAATTAACAAATAAGTTGCATTTACCAAATGGCAATTTTATTACTACACAGTTTATTTGCCAGAGTAGATACTTCTCAAGTGATTTACTCAGACCTTAAACTGTGTGTGTGTGTGTGTGTGTGTGTGTGTGTGTGTGTGTGTGTGTGTGTGTGTGTGTGTGTGTGTGTGTGTGTGTGTGTGTGTGTTTATACAATCTATATATGAGAGCTTCTGTATGCAGCAGTAGCTTAAAAAAACAACATTTACAAATAAAAATATAAAAATCCAGGAGATGTGCCATTTTCATTGTCTTAATTTAAAAGCCTTAGTACCATGATCAGTGCAAGTTAAGGAAATAATGACAATAGAAGGGAAGTAAGAGTAGCCGTTGCTGTAAATTATGGGACAGATAACAGTAGGAGGTAGATGTTCTTAGCTCTCATGGGATTTTGCACTTTGTTTTCGATCATTCTGATTTACAAAGTCTATTAATATGGGGGTACATTTGCTGGTTATGCTATAATTTACCCAATTCTGAGAGATGAAATCTTCCTTTGTAGCACAGCAGTTTGGATTGCTTGGTTTTTTGGCTTGAGTTCTGACTGGGGTGTCTCCTGCATGAAGTCTTCCTGCCCTCCATGTGTCTAAATGTTTCTTTGTAAGGCCTTTGGCTTCTATTTCCACATCCCAAAGGCATGCTGATAGGTGAACAGGTTCTCCTCATATTTGCTCTAATTTGCTCACAAGAAGAGTGTGTTTGCGCCCAGTGAAGGACTGATCCCCTCGCCAAAAATGTGTATCTGCCTTAAACCTGTGGATGGCGTGGATAGACTTCAGCCCCTATTTTCTCTGGCTAGGATAAAATGGCCCAAAGAAAATGAATGAATGAATTCTACAATGAGTATTCTTTTTTTATTTAACTTTTTAAGTAAACAAAGAATGTTTTCATGCTCAGAGGTTGATGTGACTGGTGTTCAGTAGCATCAGTATTATATATGTTTTAATTCAGTTCAGTTATCTTGAAATCTTACTTAAGTGGGCTGTTAAGAAAACACCAGCTGTTCCGTTGGACAACAACAAGTGAAGGAGTTGAACCTTAGAATTTACAGTATGAGATTTGTGTCATTAAATACGATTTCTGCTGTGGACTACATTTCAAGATTCTCTAAGCAGAGAAATGTCTTGACACATCCCTCTGTATTGTTAAAACTAATTTCTTTAAGTAATGTTACCTTCACCATTGATGTTTTTGTTTGGATTTTCTCATAGGTTCTTTCAGTTTGGATTGTGTGGAGGTCTAAAAAAATTATGGGTGATGAACATTTCCTGTTTAAAACATGCAGTCTTTAGGGAAGAAGTCATGACCTGCAAATCAGTCTGTCTGCCTGCAAATCTCTTTCCCCGCTGACAGGCACTAATCCCACTGGCTCTGGTATTACCTTCTGAACAACTGACTGAAAACTGGGATTTTGGCTTGAAATTCAAGTGTCATTAAGCAAAGAAAGACTTTCATTATCTATGGTGGTTTTCAATACACAATAGGATATTTAAAAGGTCCCTCATACCCTGTTGCCCATCCACAAGGGATACCCTCCTTAGATCTTTAGATTCTTCATTCTTACAAGAGCAATGCACATGCAGTGCCTGTCATGATTTTTTTTTATAGTGGTTGTCATAATGGTTAAAGTGTTTACTTTACAGACAAGAGGTACAGGGTTTGATTCTGATCAAGGGAAATTGCCTGACTTAAAATGGCCCTCAAGGGCAGCTAGTTTAATGCTTACCAATGAATCTGTATATAATTTCAATATTCCTAACTGTGGCCCCGATCACAGTCACAAAGTCCAGTCAGATATCTGTCAGTGCTTCTTCCTATGGTGCAGCAGATAACCAGTGCGTTCATAGGGATTTCAGGCTACTACAGTTGTTACACGGATGTTTTTAAAATATGCTTGTTGGCACAGAAGTCTATTAAATATGTTGCCTGTTCCAGAGATCTTCCTAAACAAAGAAATACAGATGGAGATACCCCTTATGATTTTTTTAAAGTCCCCAGTTTATGAGGGGCAGCCAGTCCCAGCAATTCCTCAGATCAGGTGATCAAAAATAATCTGACTGGTGGCTTGGTTAATGTTCTCCCTAATGAGTACCAAAACTGTAAGACACCCATCCACACTAACTAAAGGATAGATGATGTCTAAGGACTACACAAAGCCAACACTGGCATATATAGAAAACTTAATCCACCATGAGACCAGAAATGAGCTGCAACCCAGTTTCACCCAGTGGGATTTATCAGTGCACCCTCACACCACTGCTGGATTTGTGTGCTCTTCTAATGCCCAGTCTTTGTAAAAGCCACTTTTTTTTATTTTAGCAAGGGCCTTCTGACTCCAGTTTTCACTTGCATGTGAATTCAAAAAGTCCAAAATATACTACAGGCTAACAGTCATTCTTTTTTTTCATTTAAATTTGTTTATTAGTGCAGGCATTTGATTAAGAGTTGTACCTTCACCCTCCTTTCACAAACAACTGTGCTCCACTAGTGAGTCCTACTGAAATGAGAGCAATTTTAAACTGTGCTTCTGACTAAACACTTGTATTTTGCTGTGGCTGTTCAATTACTTGCCATGTTATACCAGTAGTTGGAGGTTGTTAACTTCCATCACAATGAAGAGTGACAGATGTAGACTTGGGGAAGGGGAGAGGAAATAAGACTAAAACTGAAATTCTGACTATGAGGAATGTAGAAACAGATTTTAATAGCACATAAGCTTTTGTTCCACCCATTCTTAAATTCTGTTGCTGTGCTTAACTGAACTATTTTCAGATAGGCTGATCCACTCATCCACTATTCCTTCTGTGTAATTGCTCTGCCGACTCCAAATCCAACGTCAGACCAGTGGCAAGCAGAGTACCATAGGGCTCAGTCCCGGATCCTCTCCTGTTTGGCATCTACTTCTCAGAAGTCCAGGCTAATACAGCAGGACTTTAGCTAACAAAGTTTGCAGATGACTGCAAACTAGGTGCCATAATAGAATTGCCTAATGATGTGGACATTCTACAAAGGGGCCTCACTGAGACTGATGCTTAGTGTCAAAGTCATGGCCTCAAGCTTAATGCCAAGAAGTGCATTGTCATCCCCTTTGGGAAAACACCATACCCATGAACTACCACATAGACAGTAGCCTAATAAACACTGAAAGTGTGATAAGAGACCTTGGGACACAGGTAGACAGTAGTCTCTCCTCTGATAATCACATCACCACATTAGTCAGAAAATCCTTCTATGTGGCACACCTCATCACAAAGGGGTTCACCTTCAGAAAAAAAGAGGTCATTGTTCCCCTCTACTTATCCCTCCTCAGACCCATTATAGAGTACAACGCCCTGTTTGGCATGTACCTTGCAACAAATCTAGAACAATTAGAAAGGCCACAGAAATACCTCACTAAGAGGATTACCAGCCTCAAACAGATGCCATACGCAGACCGTCTCAAAAAACTCCAGCTCTACTCCGTCGCTTATCGCCTACTCAGAGGTGACCTCTGCCTAACATACAAAGCCATGTCAAACCCAGATCTGTTGGACATGCTATACTTAAAGAAACCTGAATCATTCTAAGCCACACGCTCCAAGGATCTAAACCTTGCCACCACAATAAACAAAACATGCTGGAGGGACAGATTCCTGTCCTAGAGACTTCCCATGCTCTGGAACAGACAACCTATTCATGTCAAGCAAAGCTCCTCATTAGCCCTCTTTAAGAAAAATCTTGACAATTGGATGGGAAATAGGAACTTCCCCCTGGGGATCACTTCTGTGGCTCTGCTAGACAGGGGCACAGGAAAATAACTTTCTTGGGTGGCAAAAGCCAGGGAACATTTTTGGCTAGGCTTATATAGGCCCCAGGGCCGATAGCCTAGTACCTACCTATGAACCTATGAACCTATAATACTTCTTCATTTCTCCCTATACCATCTGCTTTGATGCTTCAAATGGTGTCTTGTTCTAATACAGCTCTATCTGGAAAAGGTTAGCCATTCACTGAAATGCTCATGGACTGCCCTGTAAGGACATAACTAACATGATGCATCAAGTATGACTAGCATTAATAACACATCAATATTTGGAATGGGCTCAAAAATAGCCAGAAGAGTCAAATTATAATTGGGTAGACATCTGAAACTCCTTTAAGACAGGCAATATTGGGGAATTATCTTCCATAAAGAGTGGTGAATCAAGCTATAAAAGACCACATATTAGCAAGGTTAATTTGAAGGTCTGCAACTGATCTCTAAATGTGTGGAATCGCCTACTCAGGCTCGTTAAATGGAACTGAGACTATAGTTGAACAGTAACCTTGTTGACTGCAGAGTCTGCTGAATGGCAGGTGTCACCAGAGCAACTTGTTGATGAGGATACCATATTCATGCTGCATGTAGTTTAGAAAACCCAGACTTGAAAATAGTCTGTCAAGGTTGTATAAAGTGTATAATTGTTCTAGCAGTAAAGAGGTAGCAAAGGTATAAATTGTGGAGAAGATGTGTAAAATTTATAATTGTTCTTTCAATAATGAAGCATTTGTGTTTGCTACAGCTGTTTTCAGGCATGCATACATTGCTAGCCAACATAATTGCTTTTGTGTCCCAGCAGAACTCAGACATTCTATTAGTCACAAAATCCTAGGTAAAACAAGACTCTCCCAATGGCCAACACTTTCTAACCTCCTACAATATGACAGTGATGTCAGATTAGGAAAATGGTCTGATAGAGGCTTTCTAATTGTGTATAAAAATAAATTAAACCCAAAAATCATTGCTCAAGGAAACTCTTCCTCACTCTCTGGTCCTAACTGGATTATCCAACAAAGGCAAACTACTACTGATTGCTACAGCTTATATACAATCTCCTTCTTCCATAAATACATTTAAATCACTCTTCACTAACATTCTTAATAACTGTCCCAGAAATAATAACATAGTCTTTCTAGGTGACTTCAATCTTAATTATCTTTACCCTCTTTCGTCCGACATTGGAACTTTCCAAGCAGGCCTAGATCTCTCTTTTAGTGAATAAAAGAAACAACAACACCTAACCTCAGGCCCTTCAACCACATCATGCTCAGTGTCATTATTACAAGCATGCCAAACTTAATCTACAACTTAAACATTCTGTCAAAATCACTAAGCAACCATTGCCCAATCACCTTTACTGTTGTCAGCCATCCTATAAACCTACCACCAATATTAAAAGCTTTCATAAACCAGAGTAACACTAATATTGACAAACTCAGAACCTTTCTCACTGTCCACTACTGGAACAATATACTTTCCTTACATGACCCTAATACAGCAACTGTAAACCTAGCCAGCTTTCTGTACCAGCTGCAAGACAAATCCTTTCCATTTAACTACAGGCTTTGTAATCCCACCAAAACTGAATGGCTAGCCACTGAACTCAAACATCTTTTAACTCTATGAGATGAAGCATAACAAAAATAGAAACAAACCCCCCACAACTGACAATTACACTTCCTTTATAGTTTTACATAACCTAGCCAAGACATCCATCAGAAGGCATAAAAGAAATCTCCAAACAAAGAAACAAATTACCCTCTTACATTCCCCAAACACATTTGCAAAGAGCTTAACCTTCTTACTGGAAGAAAACATCCTCATGATACCCTGTCTACAAACACCATTCAATGTGGTACAACAAAACATTCCAAGAAGATTTCCTTAAAGAATTTAGCAATCTCCCATCAATAAACTCCACACCTCTCACAGATCATGCATTGCCCATCCTGCAACCATTCATCAGCCTCTTCTACTTCAAATGTGTATGTCCATTGACCCCCCCCAACCCCACTACCCCAGATCTGACAACATAAACCCATCATTGGAAAGATCATCTATGTCTTCCTCTCACCCACATATATATAATCTGTGTTCCACACAAAACATCATGTACAGATTTAGACAACTGCTCTAATTAAACCCCTCTCAAAGCAAACTAAAACAAAATATATTTTTATTTCTGCCCAATATCCATCTTCCCAATTCTAAGCAAACTTCTACAAAAGATAGCCTACACCCAATTCTCTCCCAATATCCAACAGTACCACCTGCTGTCCTCCAAACAGTATGGATTTGATGAAGTACTATGACAGAACTTTGCTCCCTAACTGATGACATCCTGAAAAACTCTGATAATGGCCTCCTTATAGGTGCTATATTTATAGTCCTGACAAAGGCATTTGACGTCACTGACCACTATCTCATCCAAAATAAACTAATTGATATTGGAATCAGTCCAGACACCACTCTTTGGTTTAACAACTTTCTCATCAACCTATACTTCGGTTAAAATTGGATCTTCCAGATCAGAATCTGCACCTATTACCAAAGGTGTCTAGCAAGCATCCATTCTTGCTCCCCTCCTCTTCTCCATGTTCATTAACAATCTTCCTTGTGACATCTCCCATCTTCCAGTTATCCATTGTGCTGATGACATGGTCATTTCCTGATCAGGTCACTCTCACACCAATACTCAATGCTAAATCTAGTTGGACTTACATGAGCTCCACCAATGGCTAATAAACCATAAAGTACTTCTCAACATGACCAAGACTAAAACTATGCTCTTTGGAATGCTACAGGAAAGCCTCCAAGTGCTTGACTCTTTAACTATCTTTGATTTCCACAACCATTCCTTAGAGACAACCTCCACCTTCAAATCTTCAGGGTAATGGCTTGATCAGTCACTAAACTTCCATTTCCACAGAGACAAAGTGACAGCCAAAATAAATGCCCTTCTAGACCAAAAGATCTCCCAATTTCAATCCCAACCAGCCAGAGGAGCCACTTGCAAAAGACTTCTCCTTTCTCAACTTGAATATGGGCTTCCAAATTTTGCTTTTGTGTCCAAGAAAAACATGCCCACACTCCATACTTTCTCTAGCAGCATCTACCGATTCATTACAAGCTTGCTTCTCTGTGAGAATCACTGTATAACCCTAGAAAAGTAATGACAGACAGGGAAAAGCATGGAAAGAATGACTTAAGAATAAAAATAAAACTAATACTTATCTACAAAAATTTAAGCAACTCCATAGTTAGGCTAAAAACATGTTACTAAAGGCAAAAATATATATAATGATCTACAAATCACTCATAAGAACAACCCCCACAAAATTCTGGTTATATATTAATTCACTTCTTAGACCTGGAGCCAAAACTGATACCAATCCACATCCAGATAAATCACCACCCCAAATGGCTAGTATATTTAATGCGTATTTATAGATAGCATTGCTGACCTAACTACAAACTCACACTACAATCAGAACCCATAAATCTCATGCAAAACTTCTATACAAACATAAACCCAGATCATCCTCTGCAAATGACCTTCCAGCAAAATACCTTAAACTAGCTGCAGAAGCATTCTTATTAACATGTCTATTTTCGAAACATATGTCCCAACACTTTGGAAGAAGTCATTCATCATTTCTCTTTATAAAGGATGCAGCTTCACTGAAATATCCAACTATTGTCCCATTACTATTCTATCCCCCCTCAATACTATTAAAAACGTGTCATTATACAATTATAATGAACTGCTCACCTCAACTCAGCATGGCTTCAGGCCTTCCTGTAGCACTAAAACATATTTACTTTCTTTTAGACACTGTCAATAAAGCCATAGATGCTGGCAAACTTGTCTCCTCCCTGTTTATAGATGTGTTAAAGACATTTGATATTGTTTCCTATTTTAAACCAACTCTTTATATTGGCATTTCTACCTCCTAAATGGTTTACTTGCTATTTGTCTAATAGACAGCAGTCTGTTAAATGGCAAGGCTGTCTCTTACCTTACTTGCCTATACTCACTGGTATCACACAAAACTCTATTCTGGATCCCCTTAGTTTTAATATCCTTATCAATAATCTTCACTTATTCTCCTCTCTAGGCTGCATCTCTTTCTTAAAACCATCTTGAAGATCCTTCCCCACAATAATACAATACTAGAAGTATCTCCCTATATCAAACTACCTGCCTTTGCAAACACCTATTAGCGGCACTCCATATACAGAGATCCAATTCTCACTGTGGTTTCCCTGCAGTCTCTCAAATGACTGGAACTACCACATCACCGTATCCACTTACAATTCTAAATCATGGATCTGTACCTGTTCAAAACCTGGTTAAATCAAATGCACTGTATTGAGTTCCAAAGACACCCTGTCCACCTTACCTCTCCTATCTATGTCCTCCCTACCTCTTTACTATCTCCATAGCCTCTTGGCCTTAGACCTATCTGCTTTCACCATGTTAATTTCTTCCATTTTTAAATGCACCCTATGTAACTGTATTTACCAATGTTTCTATTTCCTACTTTCTATAAAGGCCATTTCTTTTATGTACATTTTACACAACTTGCTTTGGATCATATGTCCACATGCATTCTTGCTTCTACTTGTCTTCATATTTCTTTGTGTTTTACATAATGCCTGTACTTACCTGCTTATCCATCATGTTTTATTTCCATACCATATATATTTATATATAAATTCTATATTATTTGTATATTAATTGTATATCTTGTATTTTTGCTTGTTTATAAAAAAATGAATTACTTCAAGCTTTTCTCCACAGGCTTTGACTGCAAATAGGTACTTTAAATCAGCTGGACATAAATAAATCTATTTAAAATATTTATATTACTATTAGCTGTGCAAATAAGTGCTTATTTATTCATCTTTCTTGACTATATTACCTACTTTCTCTTAATACCAGAAAGGCTCATCCAGACTCTGCTACACTTTGCTGTGAAGGAAAGGTTAGTTTGCTGTTATTTTTTTGTATTTCTGTATTGCCTTTCTATATTTTGAATACTGTAGTTTGTTTTCTTTACCTTGTGTTTTGCTTGCATTCTGTTTTAACAGCATATTAAAACTTCAAAAGAGACCACAGCTCTCTCTGTTCTGAGTCAGGCAGAATTTTTCCTGCCCTCCCACCCATTTAAGTTGTCTTGTTAAATACCACTGTCTTTCTAGTTGCACGCCTCTTATGTTAATCTGACCATATATCTCATTTCTCTCTACTTTCACTGGTTTATGTGAGTAATCACAAAACCATCACTTTTGAAATCCCACCCCTTCAATTATTTAATTTATTGGCCATCCTACAGTATTTCATAGTACCAAAATACAAAAGTAACCACCCCTTTCAGTCCATCTTGCTGTTTTAAAAATAGTAACTCTCCACTAAACCTTAACTTTTAAACAGGTAAAACTCAAGTTACCTACTTTCATATCTAACTTCTCTAGTGCACACTGCAGAGTGCATTCTTTTCAATCTTACCTTTAAGCATCCCTGTTACCAGCACTTTCTCTAATACCTAAAAAGATCATCTCTACTTGACTCCAAGTAGACTTTTCTCTATCTATTAAACCTAGCACTTGCTCCTACAGTACTTATTACCTTGATACGGCACTCATATAGATAGCACCCCAAAAGGCAAACCCCATTTCTCGGTCACCCACGTCCCCGGAATCTCTTTTAAAGTTTTTGTCTAGTCCTTCTAGCATGTCGAGGGATCAGTTGCTAGTGTCCTCTCCTGCTCAGCTGGTGAACCTGGGAATATTGAGGCAATGTTACAATTGCCTCATGTACACAGACAACCCTCTCCTCCTCCCACAGAACACAAATACATGCGAGAAATGCAACTATACGGCCAAACTGGAGGCTGAGCTCTCTCAACATAGGACTGGCAAGACCAGTCAGGAGGAGAAGGTTACCACACACACTATAGACCCAGTCTCACATAGTACCATCACAACCTCAAATCATACACATAAACACACAAAGACATACTCGGCTCTGATCAAAAATCTACCAAAACAGCAGAGGCCACCAAAGCAGACACCCAAACAACCACCACCTCAGAACACAACACCTGCAACACATAGACCTCACAGTCAGAGTGTCAAACAGTCACAGCCCTTAAGGCCAAACACAATGCCAGACACACTAGTCATTGGTGACTCCATAGTCAGACACACTGACGTCCCGCTCACCAGACTGAGTAAGGAGAAGGTCACAGTAAGCTGCCTGTCGGGCGCTAGAATCCGCCACATAACGCAAGCACTCAGGTCTCTCAACAGCAGGTACAAATACGACTCAGTCATTGTCCACGCTGGTGTAAACGACCTGAGACGTACCTCCTTGGACTACATGAAAAGAGACATTGAGGAGCTCTCTGATTATGTAGCCCAGGCAGGTATGACCCTGACCTTGAGCAGTATCCTACCTTCACCAAGAATGATGCCACAATACAGAGATAAGATGATCAGCTTTAACAATTGGCTTAAACTCTGGTGTCATTCAAAGGGGATCCAATGTCTGTCTGCCTGGGATGACATGCTGGACAAGCCACGCTGCTTCACAAGGGATGGCTTGCACCTGTCACCCCTGGGATTCCGGATATTGGCAAAGGCTCTTGCCACCCCCATAGTGCCTTTTTTAGGCAAGGCTCAAATTCTAAACCTACCACCCTAGAACACAAAAAAGGAAAAAACTAAGGGTAATGCTGCTCAATGCCAGAAGTCTAAATCTCAAAATGCACTCACTCGAGGTCCTTCTCAGTATGGAGAACATCGATGTCTGTGCAGTGACAGAAACCTGGTTCAAGGCTCCTGAGAGCACCCCAGCACTATCAGGTTTTACCTCTAATCATGCGTTCCGGCCCCAAAATCCGGACAATACCAAGAAAGGAGGGGTATCCATATTCATCAAGGACACCCACACCTCAAGACTGGTGGCAACGCACGATGCATCGGAGACCATCCAGGTGCAATTAACCATAGGCAAGACTGCTCTGCAAATTGTAGCATGTTACAGGCCACCCTCACAAACTCAGGAACCTCACATGGCCTTCCTGAAAACACTAGAGGGGATAAATGTATCACCAAACACCATCATACTAGGTGACTTCAATTACCCTAATATAGACTGGGAACACTACTCAAGCCCAAACACCCTAGCCCAAAAGTTCCTGGAATTCATAAACTCAAATGCCATGGAACAACTAGTCACCATCCCCACAAGAGGAGAAAACATACTTGATCTCATCATCACGAACATGGGAGCACAATGTTCAACACCGGAAGTATACCCCTCACTGGTGAGATCAGATCACAAACTAATCTCGCTGGAGGTCCTCATCCCACCCCACCTGAAATAAAAAGACCACAGTAAAGAACTTCTCGAAAGCCGACTTCACACTTCTAAAGACTAGTGTGGTCTCCTTTAAGGCCCCCGAGCCGGCGGAAAACAGTACTCAAGCCGCTGAATAACTTACAAATGCCTTCTACCAGCACCTGCAGGACTGCATGGATAAGGCAATCCCAAGCAAAACAAAGACTCTTTGTACCAAAGGCAAGCGTCCAGTCTGGTGGACCCCAGCCATAAACAAACTCTACAACAAAAGGAGGAAGCTACTACAAGATAGAGCAAAATCCTTAAAAGGTAAGACACCCTTGATCACTATAAGTAAAAAACTAAGAGCTCTCATAAAATCATCCAAAGCAAATTTTGAGAGAAAAATAGCTAAAGACTCAAAAGACAATCATAAGGCCTTCTTTAGCTATGTTAGAAACCTGGGAGGAAACTCCCAGATATGCTCAGAACTAGTTCAAAATGATGTGAAGATTACTGATCCTACAGACATTGCCAACATACTGGCTGACAGGTTCAGTGCAAACTTCTCTCCCCTCTCCCCCCCAAAAGGAGAGATATCTATACCAAGCGATTGCAGCCTCTCCAAACATCTTCAACGCCCAAGTGAGAACTGCTCTCTCCAAAGCAAAAAACACAGCATCCATGGGACCTGATGGTGTCCCCGGCTGTGTGCTCCACGAACTCAATGAGGAATTAAACCCACAGCTAGGACAGCTGTTTAATCATAGTCTTACCTCTGGATACGCACCCAGGAGTGGCGCACTGCAACTGTGGTCCCACTTCACAAAGGCGGTGCCTCCACCGACCCTGGAAATTACCGGCCCATTAGCTTGACAAGCCTTATCTGCAAAGCCATGGAGAGGATCATAATGGACCTCATAAATAAAGACATAGGGAATTTGCAGACTTTGGATCCATCCCAGTTTGGCTTTGTCAAAGGCAGATCATGCCTTCTAAACTTGGTTGACTTTTTGAAACAGTCACCAAAGCCATTGATGAGGGAAAGGCAGTCCATACAGCCTACCTCGATCTGGCGAAGGCCTTCGATACAATACCCCACTCGGGTATCATTGAAAAACTCATCAGCTTAAATGTTAACCCATATATCACAAGATGGGTTGCAAACTGGCTGAGTGACAGAACCCACAGGGTCAGAGTTGCTGGCGCCATGTCAGACTCAAAGCCTGTCACAAGTGGTGTACCACAGGGCTCAGTCCTGGGCCCACTCTTGTTTGGCATATACTTTTCCAAGTACAAGCAAACACAGGAGGGTTATGGCTGACAAAGTTTGCAGATGACTGCAAACTGGCCATAGTAGAAAACACATCTGACACAGATATCCTTCAGAAGGGTCTCACAGAAACGGATAACTGGTGCCAGAGCCATGGCCTAAAGTTAAATGCCAAAAATGCATAGTCATACCCTTCGGGAAAAACAAGGTTATCCCTAGCTACCAAATAGGTGGCAATCCACTGAGCACAGAAGAAGTTATCAGGGACCTGGGGACCCAGGTTGATAGTAGTCTGTCATTCGACACCCATGTAGCTAAAGTAGTTAGGAAGACCTTCTACATTGCCCACCTTATCATGAAGGGATTCTCATCTAGATCAAGGGAGGTCATAGTCTCCCTATACTCATCACTCATCAGACCAAAGATTGAGTACAATGCCCCATTCAGAATGTATCTGACCCGACACTTGCAGCAGCTGGAAAGGCCACAAAAGTTCCTCACCAAAAGGATAAAGGGTCTCAAACATCTGTCCTATGCTGCCCGAATGAAAGAACTCCAGCTCTATTCAGTCGCTTACCGCTTGCTCAGAGGTGACCTTTGCCTAACATACAAGGCCATGTCAAACCCAGATTTGATGAATATGCTTCACCTCAAAAAATCTAGATCCGTCAGAGCCACAAGGGCGGGAGACTTAAACCTCAACACGGCTATTAATAGGACGTGCTGGAGGGATAGATTCATCACCCAAAGACTCCCTATGCTGTGGAATAAAATCCCGGTATATGTGAGGCAGAGCACCTCGCTGGCCTTGTTCAAGAGAAATCTTGACCAATGGATGGGAGATCGCAGATATACCCCAGGGATTACCTCAGTGTCACTGCTCGACAGAGGCACAGCAAAATAATGGGTATAGTTCCCCATACTAAAGGGGTGGCGTAAGCCACAAAACTATGGGCTAGGCTTGTAAATGCCCTCGGGCAGATAGCCTAGTATGAACCTATGAACCTATGAACCTATAATAGTGCTGTATTTAAATTGAAAGAGCTTGTGCCTCATGCCTTATTTACTTATAAGGGTATTAGCACAACACTGGAAAAATCATCCAATGTTGGCAAAGGAGTTTGTTTTAGTCATAGATACCAAATGACTATATCACAATTATCTAATTTTAAAAGGGGGCATTGATCGTGTACTTCATGCGCTAGACTGATCTAGCTGGTAGTGGCATTAGAAAGGTATCATTAGCCCCTCCAGGGAAATACTCTGTATGTATGTAAAATAGTTTTGGCCAAGACTAAAGTACAGCTGATATGTCCATATGATATAAGTTCATAGATTACAGGGCTAAAAGTTAAAGAGGCATTAAAAGCCTAGTCAGTTTTATTCAAATGTTTCCAGTTTTCTATCCTTAGGGAAAAGATAACAAGGGTAAGCAAGCAGAGTTTTGACACTTTTTATAGACTGCCTCTGTCCATAAGGAACATGGAGGCCACCCTAGGACTGAATTTGTGATTTCCAATCCATTGGTCCAGATTGCAATTGAAGATGGTCTAGGAAGGGATCTGCTTCACATGAATAAGAAGTCCATTCCAGAGGAGGGGCAATCTCTGAGACACATATCTTTCTCTCCAGTATGCTCTATTTGTGTCAGAGATCAGGTTTACATCCTTGGAGTGGGTAAACCTCATGCAGTTAGTTTTGCAAATACACAATATTTTCATTAGAGATGGGTCAGAGACTGCCTTGTAAGTCAGCCATAGATCACCCCTCAGTAATTGGTAGAAAACAGAATACAGTGATAGGGCTTTTAATCGGTCAGCATATGACATGTTGGTTACATCCAGTATTTTTTTTTTGAGAAACGTCTAAGGATCCTTCAACTCCTGCAGGTGCCTGGCGGGGAGCATTATACTTGATTATTGGTCTGATAAGGGCCAAGTACAGTGCTGCTATGACACCCTTAGGTCTGGATGCTATGCTCTTACTTATAAGCTTAGCTACATAGAAGGATTTCCTCACCACTGTGGAAACATGGTGGTAAAAGTTTAGATTACTATCTGTCTGAGTACCAGATCTCTCACCACTGGGTCCACTCTTAGAATGGTTCTATCAATATTGTAATTTGCATGGGTATTTGATTTCCCAAAGGGTATTATTATGCATTTTTTTCACATTTAGTTTGAGGCAATGACTCTGAAACCAATCATTAGTCTGTAACAGTCCTTTCTATAGGGTATCAACATCATTTGGGGAGATGATTACCCCCAACTTGCAGTCATCAGCAAACTTGGTCAGCCAAAGGCCATCTTCTTTTGCTTTGACACCTGAGAAGTATATCCAAAACAGGAGGGAGCCCAGCACTGAGCCCTGAGATACTACACTGGTAAATGGCCTCTTGCTGAACTCCCCCACTCTAAAAACATGTGTCCTATCCATGAGCCATTTGGCTATCCATATGATGGTGTAGAGGTTTATGTCCAATTTTGTGAGTTTATCAATAATACCTAAGTGGGGTATTGTATCACATGCCTTGGCCAGGTCAAGTTTGGCAATATGCACTGTTTTACCTTATCCATGGCCTTGTTGACCTTCTCAAAGAAGTCCACCAGACAGAACAAGCAGGACCTGCCCTTGATGAACCCAAAACATTTTGAGTCTGGAGTCTGGAGATTTCATAGTTGTTGCCAAGATTATCCTTTTCATACCCTTGCATATGAGGCTAGCCAGACTTATGGTCAGTAATTTCCTGGGTCTATTGATGGTTCCCCCTTGTGCAGAGGGATGATTGTTGCTGTCCTTCACTCTACTGGGACATAGCCTGCTTGGAGACAGTGGTTGAATAGATATCCAAGTGGGTCCACTAGGTCATGTTTCAAGCTATTTAATAGGCACTCTGGGATTCCAACAGTGCCCATTGATGCCATATTTTTAGATTTAGAGAGCATAGAGATGACCTGTTATTTTGTGATAACAGGCAAATGAATGGTAGGGGGTATTTTATGGAGAGGGACTGACCATAGGTGATGAAGGGGTGAAATTTGAGCTGCATTTATCAGCTAGCAGATTTGCTATTTCTTCTAACTGAGTATAGGTAGTGCCACAGCCAACTCAATGTATTGTTGAGCGTTTCCCTTACGATTTCAATCATATTCAAAAATGCTGTGTGGTTATCCTTTGCTTGGGAGGCTATTCTAGTCTCGTATTTAGCTTTTGAGGACTTGATTAGTTCCTTGATTTGCCTGTTGAAACTAATGAATTTTGTCTCTGTTGCACTCCCTCCCACTTGCTTCTAAACCGGAATTTCTTCTTTCAGTTGTATAATCTATTTATGACAGGGGGTCCTCTGGGATGACTTATTTGTCCAGCAAGACCTGCATTTAGTTTGGTCTGGTACTACCATTTCTAAGCAGTTGTTTAAGTGCTTGTACAGGGCATTTGTGTACATTTCTGTGGAGGCTTTCATAATTTCAGAGTTAGTGAGAGATATAAAATTACTCATGCTATCACTTAATAGAAGGCAATTTAACTTAGAAAAATTCTTTAGGGTTTTAGGATTTGATGGGGTTTCTACTGTTAAATTTATTTCAAAGGAGACTGATTTATGATCCGATCTTACTAATGAGGATATTACACTGGGAATTGGGATGCAATGCTTCTGCATGTTTGTGAGTACTATGTCAAGGATATTTGAGTCCCTAGTGAGAATGAAGAGAAGCTGTTCAAGAGCACTTGCACCAACAAAGTCCAACAATCTCTGAGCATCCATGTTTAGTGGTTGCTTATGTTTCCCAGTTTATGGAGGGGAAGTTAAAATCACCCATGAGTAGTGTGTTGGGCTGAATTTTAAGTGATTCTAGTAACTTGAGGTATGCAGAGTGCTTTTCATTGTTCATGGTTGGGGACCTGTAGCTATTGACAATATGGTGGGAGATTTTGCCTATTGTCAGTTGGACATGGATTAGCTTAAGCGAGTCATCCTGCTTGACCAATCTTGTGGTGTGATTTTTTTTTTATGTAAATTGAAACACCTCCTCCTTTTGTTTTTTTCCTTCTCAGAGGGTGGTCTGAATGTGTGATAGAGATTGTAGCCTTGCACTGTTGGGGTGCTTTCCACAACTGTGAACCATGGCTCTGTAGTTGCACAGACATCAGCATTCTCCAGGGTAAGGAGAGCTTCCAGAGAGTGTAGAGTCTTGTTAAGACTCCTACCATTTATCAGTAAAAGAATTTGTTACATTGGTAAGGTTTGCTGGTTTGGCACTGCCTATAAGAGACATCATGGTGGTGGCTAATGCCTTTGCCAGTATTCAAAGTCCTAGCAATGACAGACGCAGACCACCTCTGCCAAAGCACTGTGGTCTGTTGATCATGATATCGCAACCTGACAAATACTGGATCGCCTTGGAATAACGGCAGTAGCTAAGCCAATTATTGAGGTCAGTCATTTTTTGTTTGTATTGTGATGTCTTTCATGGTGTGAGTAGAATGCTGCTCAATGTAAGGTTCATACTCAATTGCAACATGTATTCAGAGAGGTCCATCATGTCTCTCTTCATATAGTCCAGTGAAGTACATATCAAGTCATTCACACTCACATGGATTATAACTGAGTCATACTGGCACTTGTGGTTGAGACCTAAGTGCCTGTGTGATCTGGTGAATCTTGGCCCCGACAGGTAACTGACTATAATCCTCTCTTTATCCAGCTAGGTGAGGGAGGTGTCCCTGTGTCTCACAATGGAATCTGCTATGACCAAGTGGTTGAATTTGTGGTGTTTTCAATTAGCATCTTGCTTGTGGAAACACTTTGATGTGTATTTTTATGTGTAGTGGTTGGCGTTGATTTGTTTTTGTTTTCAAGTGGTTTCTGACAGCAGCATATGGGAGGCATCTGAGGTTTTGCTAAGTTACTTGTGAGTGCCTTTGCATATGGATGCATGTGCTGACAGCCTGTTTGTCATTTGATTTGTCAGTATGTGAGACTTGTGTCTCAATTTTCATAGTGTAACTACATCTCATACATACTGTGTTTGTTTGTTTCAGGATTAAGTGGTTGTCAATACACATGAGAAAATTGCTACATTGCCTCAGGATCCTTGTGTCCACCAGGTTGACCAAACAGATAGCAGGAAAGTGCCTATCCATGGTTTCAGGATTTTTAATATGGGTTTAACCAGGGAGAAGAGTGAGTAGATTTAAATGGACTGGGATGATAGCACACAAACAAAGAATGGGTGCTATACTCAGTGTGAAATGCAGCTATCCTACAAGGGGATGCAGATCTATGCAAAACTCAGGTGCTCCTAGAACAGCAGGCAGATTGAGGAAGGTTGAGGAGATAAGTTATTTTAAGGGAAATTTTAATTTGAAAGCATTTGCATCTATACAGGGCACTGTTAACTGCCGCTATGCAAAGAGCAGCTTTTACAACATGAAGGCCTACAGACCAATCAAGAAAACACACAATAAGCTTTCAGTCAGCAGCCCCCAACACAGACAGGTTTACTACAGCAAACGTCTGCCACAAGAGTGCAGTCAGAAAACCCCATAATTTAGAAATGCTGATTTTAGAGTTCAAGTGCAGGGAAACCACACAGTCAAGATACTACACACAATATAAATAAGCACTACAGCAGCAGTAGAAACAGTTCAACTTTGAAACTCTACTAAAGTGTGAAAAATTTAATAAATAATACAGAATACTTATTAAATTCTGTAAAAATAATCAGCAGATGTGTAAAATGATACTTATTTTCATTCTTTAGGAGCTGATGGCTTTTGATACAACACATTCTCTGTAACTCTCAGACATAGTAGCAAAACTGACAGCAGCTCCTAGGAATTGAGTACAAACCCACGGGAATACTGTGCTTATATAGAATTTAAAAAAAAACAAGTTTTACATCAGCAAAGCCTGCATATCACAATAAGCTTTCAGACAGCAGCTCCCAACTCAGATAGGTTTACTGTGGCACACTTCTGCCACAAACGTACACTCAGGAAACCCCCTTAATGTAAAAATGCTTGTTTTAGAGCTCAAGCACAGGGAATCCACACAATCTAGAAACTATGGTTCTGTAAAACTAGCAGACACAATGTAATTAAGGAGTACCAGAGCAGGGAAAATAGAGCACCTTTGAAACTCTACCAAGGTGCAAGAAATGTAACAAAAAGTACATGATTCATATGAAACACAGTAAAAATAATCAGCATAAGTGCATAATGATACTGATTTTTATTTTGTTAGCAGCAGATGGCTTTAGATGTAGCAGATTATTTTTAACTTTTAGATGAAGTAGCCAAACCGAGTGGCCGTGGTGGTGCAGCAGTTAGCATTGCCGCCTCACAGCAAGAGGTTCACCGGTTCGATCCACGGATGGGGTGCCTTCTGTGTGGAGTCTGCATGTCCTCCCTGTGGTCATGTGGGTTTCCTCCGGGTGCTCCAGTTTCCTCCCACATCCCAAAGATATGCTGTAGGTGGATTGGGTGCACTAAATTGCCCCTAGGTGTGAGAGTGTGCATGTGTGTGCCTTCACTGGAAGGTTGGGCATCAGGCTGGCAACTCAACACTGTAAAACTCCACTGCCAATCAGGAGCAGACAGGTGAGCTGCTGTAGTGACCCCTAACCCAGAAGAAGAAGAAGGAAATGAAGTAGACAAACCAAGACAAGCTCTGAGGAATTGAACACAATCCTATGAAACACTTGGCTTATATAGAATCAGAGAAAATAGGTTTTACAACAGCTATTTCTGCAGACCATTCAGGAAAACACAATAAGCTTCCAGTCAGCAGCCCCTAACTCTGATAGGTCTGCTACAGCACACTTCTGTCAGAAGAGAGCAGTCAGAAAACCCTTATAATATAGAATTCGAAAAAAGTTTTACATCAGCAAGGCCTACAGATCAGTCAGGAAAACACACAATAAGCTTTCAGCCAGTAGCTGCCAATTCAAATAGGTTTACTGCAGCACACTTCTGCCACAAGAGTGTGATCAGGAAACCATCCTAATGTAAAAATGCTTGTTTTAGACCTCAAGTGCAGAGAAACCACACAATCTAGATACTACATTCCTGTAAAACTAGCAGACACAATGTAATTAAGTACTATAGCAGCAGTGGAAACAGTTCAGCTTTGAAACTCTACTAAAGTGCAGGAAATGTAACAAATAATACAGGATTATTATGAAATACAGAAAAAAAATCATCAGAAGTACAAAATGATGCATATATTCATTCTTTTAGCAGCAGATGGCTTTAGATGCAGCATATTTTCTTTAAATCTCAGGTGAAGTAGCCAAACCAAGAGCAGCTCTGAGGTATTGAGTTTGCAAAGTGGTAAAAATCCTGGAAAACCAGTGATGATAACTTTCAGCTGTTCATCATAAGCCTTATTTGGGTGTGGTAGATGTGGGCCATAACCCAAGGCAGAACTACATATTTGTTGTGTGCTGTTAAGACCAATCACCTGACATGATAATTGGTAGTCAGCAGTGTGGATTATGAGACTATAACCCCTAACCATCCCTAATTAACTGACAACAGTGGCTCATACTGTGAGACCAAAGCCCCTGTCTATTACACACAAATATGTGGCAGTGATGGGGTATTTAAAATCCACACAGTGGCATGGCTCATAAAATGAAGGCATCAACTGGATTTGAGGGAATGCAAGTTGATTAAACCTGGAAGCATACTTCCAGTCCATGTTAGCATGTCTTCTTACATGCCCCATTGTCTCATTCAGTTTGCAAGCAGGTTCTATGCCTGTTTTTTTTTTTTTTTTTTTTTTTTGAGTTACATGTGGCTACTAACAGGCATGTGGCATCTCATTTTAAGTGTTTCTTCATAGATGGCTCTCATTCAGTAGGATATGTGGTTGATTAGATGATCTTTGACCCGGGCTCTCAAAGTCAGTAAAAATACTCCTGTTGGGCAAAGGCCACTGAAGAAAGAGCAGAGATGTGCCTCTCACACTCATTAAGTGTTTTCCCTATGTCTGTCAGACTATCAACCACTGTAACTGTTCCAGGAATCCATAAACTAAAATAAATACTTTTACAGCTAGTTAGCACCCTGCTCTTTTATGATTCTACACAGAGATCTAGGATGACACTTTAACAGTTTTCCCATTGACAGTACAACTTGCACAATTACAGGTACTGATGAATCAACAGATGGATGGGGAACTTACATGCATGCCTACAGCCATAGCATACATCTCAGAAGGCTGGGACTTGAAAACCATATAAACGGAAAGGAACATTTAGATTTTTGAGCACAAACTTACATAAACTGAAAGGTAAGCTTCAATAGTTGTACTGTTCAATGGGATTCCTAAGTAAATGTGCTAAGGACAGAAATATAAAGCTGCTGTGACACTATATGCCTTAAAATGCTTAAAATGTAAATCTTACAGAAGAAAGAAATAATTTATTATTTTCCTTATAAATGTTTGCCTAAGGCATCTAACATATTACTCCAGAAAGCAAAACATTTTAAAGAGGACCTTCAGAAAGTTTATATCTTGTGTAACAAACATAGAAAAAATAACAAGCAGAAAAATAATTGTAAGCATACCTCATAGTCAAAAGGAAAATGCACATACAGATATGTAGGCAAGCCTCTGTAGTATTTCCTACAGAAAAAAAAGTTGGACATGGATTTATATACACATAAACACAGGCACTAATTTTTGAGCTAGTAAGTTATATAAAATATACACAAGGTAGAAATTGAGCAATGTTTATATCAGAGATACATATATCTTACATGACAATATAATTAAATATGTTAAACAAGTTAACCTAGCTGTTAAATATTAAGTTTAATGATACAATTGATATTAATGGTTGAACTGCAGTGTAGAAACTGAAGTACATTTAAGACTAAGTGCTACAACAGCAAGCTGCTATATTGCATAGACAGTATTTTAGGAAAGCAGTGTAGTGCCTAGCTATTAGGTTTCACTAGCTTTGAAAGAAGTTCAGGAATTTGGAATAGAATTGTGAACAGTAAATGCAAATGTACAATCCTGTTGAAACGAGTTCCACCCCTTGGATACACACATTGCACATTTTTTGCGGTCAGCATATCTGCACATCTGTTCACTTTATGTCTGCTATCAAATACTTGAAAAGCACTGAGTAGATAATATAAGAAATAAACATTATTTACCTACTACCATATGGGATACGTTTACACAAATACTAAAGCATGGACATGTCTTTCCCAAGGCTAACAGAAAGTGTTTTAAATTCTCTGATAACAGATTACAAGCTCAATGATTTTATATCTGTTGGAAATGTGTTACAAATAAAATCATAAAATAATCAAGTGAGTGTTATTTCTGAAAATTAAAAACTGCTTCAAGTGCCAATAAAATGTTTGCTTTCATTATAAAACTACATTTCTGCAGTATATATAGATGTAATTCATTTATTAGATTAGAATTCCGATCTGCACACTTTAGACTTAACCATTTCTGGATCGCTTTGTACTGATGTATGGTTCTTAAACTTGCATGGAAGAATAAAACATCAATACATTAAATTATATGAGATAGCAGTATGATACATTTTACAGATACACCAAATGCAATATATATCGGCCACATGTTGGTATATATTATGCAGTAAAAATGTACCTCTTCTGAGACTTCCAAAAGATTCTTGAATTTAGAAAATAAACAGAAATGTAGGTATATTAAATTTACTGAATGTAGGAAACTCTTCATCATTCCTAAGTGCAGCATAATATTTCTTCTTTGAAAGGTACTTATTTAATTCTTTTGCTTTTTTCCCTCTGTAGACTCCATTTCAGTTCATTAAATTCTCTCTCTCCCTCTCTTTGTTTTATTGCAGAAGCAAGATCACCTGAACCCTCACCCTATGCGGGAGGCTGCACCCCTCATACCCCAGATAGTAGATTAGAGATCACATAATATCAGGGAAAGGGTATAATTCCCAAACACAAGAATAGGTTTATACTTCATTTCTCCTTTAATTGTAAACAATTTAATGACTAATTTCCACAAAAGTCTTGCCCTTCTTCCCAGTCTTTAAACATTTTTCTTTCTTTCTTTAATAACATTTTCATTTCCTTATTAAGATTTTCCCAAATGATACACATTATACTGTTTTGCATAATATTCTCAAAACAATCTTCCCTGTTGTCTTCTATGTTATTAGCATCTGCTTTTCAACATATTACTTTATTTTTCAGTTGTAAGCCTTTTCTTTCTAACATGTTTATTTTCTTTCTATTATCTTTTAATTCTATCTACAAACCTTTATACTTCTCACTTAACATTTGCCTATTTTTTCTAAATCTTTCTTTCAAAATACTATATAACATTAGGGGGTACTAAATTAGGATTGTTTAATCCTAATCCCCCATTCTCAAACTGAAATATACATACCTCAATCTTTTTTGTTGAATTAAAAGCTACATCCCACATAACTGAACATAACATAACTGAACCCAAATATTCTAACTTTCCTAACACATAGCCATATAATAAGTATTCTTTCTTTTTAAGACTTAAATTAAATGACTTCCATAAACTAATGGTCTTTAGTGCATCTTCCAACATCTCAAAACATTGTAACTTCAATTTTTATAACTCCCAAAATACATACCCCATATCCCTTTATTAGTACAATTAAAATAAATACCTTCTTTACTTACAATTACACCAAAACTTTACTCTTTTCTCTTTTAATTTCAGATAAATCAATTCTTATATATTTTCAAGTATTTTAACAACTCATGTTTACATATTTTTTTCTGATTACCATTACATCTGTATATACTATAATTAGTGGTATTTCAATTTTATCTTTATACCAAAATCTAGCACCATTCATGTGTATAAACCTCATCTAAAATTACATTCATGTGAATAGCAAAAATTAAACTACTCATTGGACAACCTTGTCCAACACCCTTTTTATAAATACATCTCTGTTTACATTTCCATTTATAATTACTTTATTTATGCTTCTGTCATAACTCCCTTTAAACAGGCTTGAAATTTCTTTATCCAAACCATAACTTTCAAAAATTTCCCATAACTGCCCGCTGTGCCATAAGCCTTTTCTACATACGCACCTACCATTCTTGCTTCATTTCCTTCCTCTTTTATACAATATATCACTTCATTTACAAATATTAAGATTTCACTTATTTTCCTTCTTCTAATCCGATATACTCCATCCCTCCACTTATTCATTATTACCATTTCTAGTCTTACTTACATAATGTTTATTAAAATGTTATAATCTGTCATCAATGTCATTGTTCTACATTTATTTAGGCATCTTCCTTTTTCCTTTTTTCTATATTGATTTTATTACCCCCTTATAATTTTTTTTCCAAATCCTGATTATTTTTCAGTTTATTCAACATGTTTATGAAAATCACTTTCTGGTTTTTACCCATCTTTTTGTAATATTAATAATCCAATCCATCTATACCAGGTGACAAATTCTATTTCACCTTGCTTAATAGACTTTCTATCTCTTCTACACTAACGTCTTTCTTTTTTTAAACACTCATTCTCTGAATCTCTTAATTGGCCCCATTTTCATTCTTTTTATAACACTTTCTTATTGTTTTTGGTATCTTTCCTCAATAAACATAGCAATCATTTCATCTATTCTCTTCTGTTCTACAATCACCCCTTCTTTCAAATTTACACTTTTTTCATTACCATATATTATTACTTATTTTTTTTCTAAAAAAGAAAGGAAAAGAAAATATATACTTCCTCTGTTCATCCTTATAGCATTTTTTTCTGTTTTATCAAATTTCTATCCTGTTTCTGTTTTTTTTGTGATATAATTCCCTTTCTTTTACTAAACATTTTTCAGTGTTATTTTCCAATAAGTTCCATTTGTTTTCCTTACTCATCACATATTTGTTTTTCTTTTCCTTTTTATTATACAACTCTTTCATACTCTCTCTCTTAACTTTACTGTTATAAATAAGCAGTCAGTCTGACAATTTGCTATACATAAATCTAGCAGCACTGTTATCTTTTCATAGTTCTTCCATTCTTTCTTTCTTTACACTGTTTTCAACATCTTCATTATTTAACCTTTTTATTTTTACCATTTTAATGTACTGCTGTTCTTCACCAGAATTATCCTAAACTGCAGAATGATCAGAAATACATTTATTTATGTCTTTCGGCTTTTACCGGTTAGGGGTCGCCACAGCGGAACTCCGGTCCGCTAATGATTGGCAGTTGATTTTTACGTGCTGTGTTGCCAGCCCTAACCCACAACCTTCAATGATGGTATGCCCATTCACGCATGTCTCCACGCAGAAGACGCTCTAGCTGAGAGTTGAACCGGACAGCGTCTTACTGTGAGGCGACAGCGCTACCGCAGCACCACCACCATGGATCATAATGATCAGAAATACATACTTCTGACAAAACCATTCCCCTTTCAACAAATTCTTCTGAATCTATATCAGTTTTCAAATCACCCATCCTATATGTATATTATCTCCTTTTTCCTATTTTTAAATTATACAGACTCATAGTTTCATTCAGTTTTATGTCCTTACCAGTTTAACTACTTATTTTTTAAACTACTATTAAAGTCCCATATCAAAATAATATTCATACTATTACATGCAGTTGCAATACATAAAATGATTATTGTCTTTATTTACAGTTTGTACAAGCACATATAACTATCACTCTTACTATCCTTCCTTCCAGCCCAATATCTATTAAAGACATATTCCATGACTTAACACCAGTGTGAGTTTAAGTAGAAATATTTTCATTTTTAAAGATATCAGCAATTCACATTCATCTTTCTATTCCCAAATTCTGTTCTATTTTTTTCCTTTCTGTAATAATTCTAACTGCTTCCTTTACTCACAGCTTATAAATCTTATGTCTGGCAAAGAAATTATATCCTCTTTTATTGTCTGACACCACTAATATACCATCGGCCATCTTATGCCATTCATTCATTTAAGGTAAACACTTTACAGCCCACCATTTCTTTTTTTTTCCTCTCAGGTTTATTTCCTTAAATGTTTTTTTTCTATCCTTAAACCTTTTTCCATGTTTTTTTTTTTTTTTCTATATTTCAGCCTACACCTTCTTCATCCCTAACATCAGACCACTCCTTCTCTCAGCTCCTTTATTGTGTTTTTTTCATTTATCTTTCTTTCTTTCTTCAATATTACTTCTTCCTCAGACATTTCTGATACACTATTCTCCTGCTTCTCTGTTTATTCATTTTCTTCCTGCACATTTACTTTTTACCCTTATCACAATCCATCCATAAATGTCGTGTTTGATTTCATTCATAATATTTAACTTAACATCCCATTTGTCAATTAAATGTCCTTCTTTCCCCAGAAAAAAAAAAAACATGTTTTAGGTTGTCACCAGTAGTTTTCAAAACCCCTATTCCATTCCACATTTATAACACTTGGTAAATGTATATATTTTTTCATTTACCATTTTCAGTAATATAACACAATCCCACTAGACAATAACCCCTTGTTATCACATATTTTAACCAAATCTATCATATTATTATACACTTCTTCTAACTCTTTTATAAGTCATTGTTTTTAATGTCCATGTGAAATTGTACATGGACTTTATTTTTAGTCTCTTGGTTAAATTCATTAATCATATAATCATTTCATGAGCTAATGTCTTTATAGTTCTCATATTCATTTAAAAAATTCAGTTCTTTGACTACTTTCAAAAATAGTGTCATAAAAACTCTCTTTATTTAGGAAGATAAAAGCCCTTACCTCCAGGGATGTGATGCCCAAAAGTGCAGTAACATTATTGCAAATGAAATAACTGTTTAGTTCTTTGTCACTTTTTCCTTCTGTTCTAAACAAATGTTTCTTTTATATTGCCTTTTAACACAGCTCCCTACCCTCTCTGCTCTTTCTATGGCTACAGCAGCATACAATTTCTTTTCTCTATTCTTTTGCACATTGTCTTTTTCCTGCAAATTTCATTCTGCTTCATCTACTAAGCGTTATCCATTATTTCACCAACAATGCAGCTCTTTCATTCTGTGATTCAGTTTGGATTATCATCTTTTGTAATAAGTCATCCTACCTGCTTCCAGAACATAGCATTGTCACAAAACATTCTTTATTCATTTCCTTTTCCATCTGAGTATCTGCAAACAATTGCCATTGCAAATGCTTTCTGAATCTTCCACAATTAAGCTGTTTTCATCGCCACTACACAAATATGCCTCCACTCTCTCCTCCGCCATGATCTCCCTCATGCAAGACACTGCAGCACTAGAAATGGGATGTGCGCACATGCTTGCAACATGCATGAGTTTTAAGTAGGAGAAATTTGCCAGTGTCCTGGTCAAATGTTTCCTATTTAGTATCAATATCACCTTGGGTCTCCCATGAAAAAAGCCTGTAGGCTTAGTGGACTAACCTTTTCAACAAAGTGTAAAATGCAGAGCTAAAAGAACTAAAAATGAAAGGCTAGTTAGAGCAAAAATTATCAGTCAGAAAAAAATTCAGTTTTGCTTTTCCTTCAGGGAGGAAATAGATAATGTCCATGACATGTCAATGCTGCCAATATTATTACATGTAAGTAATACTAGAAAGAATATGTGTCTCCTTTTAGAATAGTGAAATGCAAATAAAGAACAATATAATTAACTTATTAAGTAAAATGTCAGCAGAGAAAGAGAAAGGGAAATGATGCAGGACTGTGGCATATATAGTATGTAGCACAAGATGTGTGTCATATATATCATGACAGCAACTTCTTGAAAAGAGATGTTGCCTTACCCAGCAATGGGTCAGTGATTTGAATAAATGCACATAGCCTTGTGAGAGAAACCATGCATTTTATGTTCTTGGATTGTTATTCCAAGTGCTTTAAAATGAGCAGATTATCATATATTATGAATAGCAATGTGATAAAATGATCAGATTATCATATATTATGACAAAGGTCTATCTTTTCAAGATAAGCCATACTTGTTATTGTAACAATCAATGGTCTACAGTTCAGGAGTGAGAAATGTTAAAGATCTGAGCAATACTGGAAGTTCAAGCATATCACTACAATTTCAGGATGTCAACATAATCTAATAAATAGGGGGAAAGAACTATCCAGGTGCTGAAAAATGTGATAAAAAATGTATTGTCAGTGCCAGTGAGGAAACTAGAATATTGGAGTACTTTAATGCAGAATCTTAGTTTCAGTCTTTAAACAGCTCACTTATTAACAGGTAAAAGTTTAAAGCAAACTACCAATTTCTACTATTATATTAATGATAGACAATTACAATAAGTTAAAACGGCATAAAGGAATCAATAAAACATAAATATGATTATGGTAAACATTCCAGGGTGCTCTTAGAATTACCAACAGGAAACAGTGATCATTTGGTGAAAAAAGGAAAATGAGAGAAGTGACTGAGCGGTCAGTCACTTAGAAGAAACAGAATATAATTTCTACAAAACATGAGTGAAATCGAGACAGTCTGCCATTAGCTGAGAAATCACTGGGGTGCAATGATAAACTAAAGCCATGTGAGAATGCAGTCCTGCACGAAGAAGTCGTGTACCTGGAAGTGCCTTCCTAATCACTAGAATAATAACATGCCATAAAAACAAACAGATGTGGGAGAGTGATTAAAATACTAGTCAGTTAAAGCGATAGTTTGTAAAGTTGTTCCAGAGTTCCACCAAACTCTAAGGAATAAAAGTTATGGAAATGCTTTATTTTACAATCACAAGGTCTTATTCTATCTACAGGTCATTTTAGCTTCATGCAGTGAGGTTAATTATTCAGTGACTATATATGTAATCAGCAGCTGTCCCATATTACTATTATGAAAAGGAGATGCAGCATATATTATTATACCACTAAGAACTGGCACTATTTTTGGATGTTCAAGTTACATGATCATCCTAGTAACATTTGCATTCACTATTTAAGACCTCATTAGAGCCAGTCTGTTTATAGACATGTTTACAGAACTGCTTAATGTTATCATAGAAGCCAAAATATACCGGTTACAGGAAAAGTTGGTAGCAAAGCAAATGTTCCAAAAATGGCAGTGTGACAAGTCATCAAGTCAAAAACAAAGTGTGTATTGCACCTGGTGCATAGCAGATGGTGAAGCATAGCAATCCATATCATCATCACTAGGAAATCATCTATAACACCTGTAAAAAACAAAAGGGGGCTGGGAAAATAATAATGCCACAACACAGAAATGGCCAACCCTAACCATGAAACAGCAGGAGTTTTTGATGATGGTGAATACATTACAGACACGATCAAAAATACTGTAGGACCATCTCAGCAAAAAAGAAAATTAATGGTAAATGGTAACAGCTATGACCTTGACCATGGCATCACTGTCAAAGGTGTGCTACTGATTTTTTACAAAAAGTCATATGTTTGGCACAAACCCTAGTGCCAAAGTTCCATTATGTGTATATCAAATGACACACTCTTCAATTTTATTTCACATACTTTGGATTATTTGTTTATTAATTATACACTTCCAAATACTGAATGCCATTCATTTGACACTCATCATTATTTAAAGGTTCTAATTCAAGCATATAATTGTTCTTTCCTACATTATGCCCAACAACTGTTACTTATAGACACATACATATATGTGTGTGTGTGTGTGTGTGTGTGTGTGTGTGTGTGTGTGTGTGTGTGTGTGTGTGTGTGTGTGTGTGTGTGTGTGTGTGTGTGTGTGTGTGTGTGTGTGTGTGTGTGTTTATGTGTGTGTGTGTGTGTGTGTGTGTGTGTGTGTGTGTGTGTGTGTGTGTGTGTGTGTATGTGTATATATATATATATATATATATATATATATATATATATATATATATATATATATATATTTAGTTCCCCTTCAAAACATCTATGACATCTAAAATCCATAACATCTAAAACCCATACCATCGAATTTCATAACATCTAAAATGTATAATATTGAATAGTGTATCATTAAACGTATAAATGTTCTAATTTAATCTGTTAATCTTGTGGTATCACTATGAGATGTTCTAGTTTTTATTTCTATAGTTATTATTTATATAATGTAGGAATTTATACTATTTATATAGTGTTAATTTTGCCACTCTGTATGTCCTTTTTAGGCCATACAGGTAAGTGATATAGACATTATGTGTACATTCTTTATGGTGATCATGATACAGTGGGGTTAGGAAATTAACTTTTTCCCACTGTAGTGCAATCTCAGAGTTGATATATTTAATTTATGGGGGTGTGGGGGGCAGTCCCCCCACATGGGGGTGCAGGGGGGGCTTGCCCCATGCAGAAATGTAGGAAAAGGTGTGTTTGTTAGTTTGGTGTCATCATATGTGGAGGAGATGTTATTTCCCTGTGATTTGTAGTGTTTGATGTTGTGATGCACATTTTAGATGTTATGAAATTCGATGTTATGGGTTTTAGATGTTGTGGGTTTTACATGTTATGGTTTCGATGCTATGATTTTAGATGTTATGGGTTTTCGATGTTTTGAAGGGGAACCATAGATAGATAGATAGATAGATACAGTATATATGTAGATAGATAAATAACACAATGAATACAAAGTAGCACAACAACCACTGTGTGAGGCATAAAATGTAATACTTTAATAAAAAGTTAAAAGTCCATCACAATAAAAGTAAAAAGATGAGTGCTTTTGGGTATATGCAACACCCTTCATCAGATCTAATTCACTCATTGTCAGTGAGAATTTTTTAAAAGAATTCACAATCAGTTATTGGCAGTGATTCAGTCTATGTCTTCTCAAGGCAGGCTTTAGAGGAAGATATGCATTAAGTCCTGGGGTGTGTCAGCTTGCAGATTATCTATCCAATGCAGCTTAATGAGTTCAGTCTGTAAAGTGATATCTCCACCCTTTCATTCTCCCATATCACCTGAAGAAGCAAAAAACAGAAAAAGTGTCTGGCATTAGACATAATATCCTTCACCAACAGACTTTCTGTATCTTGCAGGCGAATATCACTAACATGTTTAGAAATCCTTTCTTTGAACTGTCTATTTGTCTTGCCGACATAAAAAAACATTCACATTCTTGATGCAGGCAATATAAACCACATTCTTCATCTTGTACTCAGCATAAGTCTTTAACCTGTAATATTTGTCAATAACTAGATGAACAAAATCTTGTCTTGTGGAGATGCATTTGCAAGAAGTGCAATTTCTGCAGGGATAAGACCCTGCTCTATTAGAGCAAAGAAAACTAAATGTTTAAGATTCTTATTATTCTTTAAACAAAAGGCTGGAGTGTCTCCCACGAGCCTTTTTATAGTAGTATTACTGGTTAAATCTTCTAGTTATTTCTTATGGCATCACATGCATAGTGTATATCACTAGAATAAGTGAAAACTACGCTAATATGTTGTGAATTTTCATGAACAGAGTGGCTCATCCTGCTCCATTCACCTTCGCTCCACTTGGGCTCACTCTGCCCCCCTACCCTATCCCCTTTCATACCCACCCCGCCTTTCCCTGTAATTTATAGCTTACCATCTCACACACCCCTTTCTCCAATTATCCTATCAAAACCTACCAGTACACCCCCTAGCAAAACCCCACCCCTTCTACATTATCCTTCCACACCCCTCTACAAATAACTGCTTACCAATCACATTCACCCAACTCACCAAGTACTCCAGTCATGCAAAGGTCTTACTCATTTTATGCACTAGACATATTATTAACCACCGCATACATTCTTACATCATATCACCATTACCAAGTCAACTTCACACACTCACCCACCAAGTTTCACAAATCATTCCAGCACACTCCTCATATTACCTACACTATTTCACTATGCCTGTACCACCACAGTAGTATAGAACTTTACTAACCCAAATATGTAAAGACAACTCTTTCCACATTCAAATATATGAAATCAATAAACAAACTCACTAACCTACACAACACCCTCCCAACTTATATTAGTCTTTGTGGTGACATTCACCTCAATCCTGGCCCCTCCTAGAACAATGCAAATAGCTCCTGTTCCCAACCTCAACAATTTTCAGCACAATAAGCATGATCTCCTTATTGTGAATATGAATTTACAAAGCTTAGTCAATAAAATCCCAGAATTTCATACAACTCTCACTCTATACTTTCCAGACATAGTCATAATAACAGAATCCTTACTAAGACTGCAGATAGAAAACAGTGAAATACTATCCCCTGGGTACAATATTTTAAGAATAAATAGTCCTCACAAATGTTGAGGAGGGATTGCCATATTATACAAATATCACCTTCACCTAGAACAGCTAAACACAGTTTACCTAGGTCAAAGCAACTTAGAAATCCTCTCTACTCACCTATAATCAACACCAGTAAAAGTATCATTCTCATAGCTACCTACATACCATCTGGCAACAACCCAGCCACCATTGAAAACTTCCTCTTTTGGGTAAGTTTCACATTTAACCAAAAAAACATAATCATGGGTGACGTTAACCTAATTGGTCATCCTTTACTTCTAATAATCCAAGAAAATTCATTAACCTTCATGGCTTCCACCAAATTATCAACTCTCCTACTAGGACTGACAAGCACAGTGGTAAGCAATCAATACTTGGCTGGACATTAACAAATAAACTATCCCAATACTATCAGGCTGGCTGTCTCCCAGCTTATTTAAGTGATCGCAATCCCACCTACCTAATTAGACAATGCATATATCCAAGTAAAGATATAGTTTATAGGCTTATACATAACAAAAAAAACTTCTCACGTGATATCTTTAATACTCTTCTACAAAAACGTGCCTGGACCCCCCCCCCCCCCGCTGAAATACCTGCAGTTCAATCAGGCCATAGAATACTTCAACAGCATCTTCCTCAATATCCTGGATAACCTAGCCCCACTAAGAAAATGCCATACCAAATCAAAACACACACCATGGCTCACAAAAGGAACCAAAAACCTTCTTAAACTAAGAGACAAAACATGGTACCAGTTTCTTAAAACTAAAGATGAAGCAACATTTCACAGCTTTAATCATCTAAGAAACTAAGCCAAAATACAGATCAAACACAACAGAAAAGCTTACTAAACAACCTCTCAAAATAAGTATCAACATAACCTGCAAAAGTTCTGGCAATCCATCAAGAACCTCCTAAAAGCAAGATATACTACTACTCCAACCCCAACCACCCAAAATACCTCTGAATGCATTGCCTCTCAGTTCAACTCTTATTTCATTAATTCCATCTTATCCCTAGTCCATTCCAAAACTGTCACCCCTCTATCCCTTCCAACAGAAACCTCAAGTGATCTAAACTCTTTCTCTTTTAAACCTATCCAAATTAACACCGTTAATGAACTACTATCAACACTGAAGCCCTCTGCCCTTGCTACAAATCAGCTTCCCAATGACTTTCTCAAAATAGCAGCAGGCACCATCTCTCTCCCAATCTCAGTCTTAATCAACCAGTCCATCTCTGAACAATATATACCTAAATTATAGAAAACATCACTCATTATCGCTCTCAATAAAGGCGGTTCATGTACTGAACTTAACTATAGATTCATAGCCATTCTCCCTCCCTGTGCAAATATTCTAGAAAAATGCATTCACCTACTCAATTATCTACTAACCAACAACTTATTATCCTCATCTCAACACATTTTGTGCCCAAAGCACAGTAGGATCACTGCACTGCTCAGTTTTACAAACACTATTAACCAACTCAGATATACAGGACTCCAAGAATCCACTATATTCCTTGACATGTCAAAAGCATTTGACACTGTCTCACATAAAAAACTCCTAGCCAAACTTGCAAACTTAAACCTATCTACATCTGCTCTCTCTCTTGGTTTCAAAGCTAGTTAACAGACCATCAGCAGTCTGTAAAACGGCAAAATCAAATCTCTTCCCTCCTACAAGTCACAGTAGGTGCATCACAGGGATCATTACTAGGCCCACTACTTTTCTCAATCTTCACAAATGAGTTATCATCAGCCACACAGAACATTACCATAATTCAATATGCAGATGATTCCACCCTTATTTTCTCAGGCCCATCCAGACCTTCACTCCTTCATATAACGCAGACTGCCCTCAATGACTTAGAAAAATATGTCTCCAACCATCAACTTATTCTCAATCCTAATAAAACTAAGCTACTGCACTTTACGAGCAACAATCTATCTGATCCTCCCACTGCAAGTCACCATCACTTCCTCCAGTAACACTACTATAGAGCCAGTAGAACAAACCAAGCTCCTAGGGATGACCATAGATAATAACCTTAGATTTGACAAACACCTCGCAACAACTATCAAGAAACTGCACATCCAGCTAGGTTCTCTCTACTGTATCAAGCTTTGCCTCACTGACTCTACTAGACAGGCCATTTCTAGGACTCAACTTCTTTCCTCTCTACTATATGCATACTCAGTTTTCACAAATCTTCATAAATCTGACCTAATCAGACTTAAGTCATGTTACAATAAGAAAGCAAGGTTTGCCTCAAACCTACCATATAGAACACATCACTGCATAGCTCTCCAACACCTAAAATGGCTTGAACTTCCCAGCTTACTTACTTACATTTAATCAATTAAACTTCACGCACAACATTTTCCACCACCCTAGCAACTGCCTGCTCTCAAAGACAATATTATGCCCTACTCTTGCACTCACTCATTAAGATCCTCCAACAAAAAATTACTAAAAATAACCAAATATGTTAATGGCTATGTTGATGCCCTTTTCTCAAACAGAATATCTACACTATGGAGCACATTACTTCCTGTAATACTTACCACCACCTCTACTCCCACTTTCAAATGACTTCTAAAACAACACCTTACCAACAACTGGCTATGTCCCTGTACCAAACCTGGCTGATTATATGCCTATGTGTAGTGTACTAAACCGCTTTTCATTCCTAACACACTATTACCACTGTCAAACTATGCATTAATAGCCTCTCTCGTGCTAACTTCCTATTATCCCACCTCTCATTTTCCTAAACCCCACCCCCGTTTGTTTTTCCGCTCAAACCTTTACTCTACCATCAAGACTGCTAACAGCATATGATTTCAATATAAACTATCTAGTACTCAAATTGTTCACTAAGCACACTAAGAATAATTCTTTTATACAATGCTCAACTTTAACTTTTGTCAACCTTATATAATTTTATATTTCAATAACATTTCCTACTTTGTCAGTTTTTTATTATGTTTGACTTTTCTGTTATTATCTCCTTGTTAATTATATGCAAGTGTTCTAATTGGAGCTTTTCTCCCTGGGACTCCATTGAAAATGTGTCACTTGGCCCAGTCGGACTCACCTGGTAATCAAATGTAAAATAAAATAAAATAAATTATTTATCTCAGCTGGAGTAGCACCTTCAGTCTTATCTGGAAAGTATGGTTAGCATTGTGTATTTTTACCATTTTGGTTTCTTGCATGTATTTGTTAACTTCCTAACTTGTATATCCTCTTTGTATAAACTGTTATCCCATGGCCTCATTGGCTATCATAAAGTCTTCTTCCCTTGTATGCAATCTAAAGCTTCTTAACATCTGTCCTTTCAATATATTATTAAACACATGTTGAGGATGCATACTATTGTGAGCTAATATGTTGTTCCTTTTGCACCCTTTATGATACAGAGTAGTATTAATGCCATTGTTTGTATCAGTTTCAAGAGACACATCAAGGAAATTGATCTTAGTATCAGAATATTGCATAGTAAATCTTAGAAAATCTGTGGTGGTCTCTTAAGTAATTAACAAAGTCCTTGAGCTGTTCAACTTTGCCTTGCCACAGAAAATACATATCATCAACAAACCTTTTTTAATATTTTATATGTGGGCAAAATACATTATTATTAAGTACATAATTGGCCTTCCAGTGAGCCAACACCAAGCATAGCTGTTTGGACAGGGATTGCCCATTGCAACTCATCATTTCTGCCAGTATATCTTACTATCATAAATAAAAACATTATTGTCAAGCATTATACTGAGCAGCAGACATATCAGATCTATTTTATCATTGGCATATCCACTATTTTTAACGGAGGACATTTCTAACGGCTTTCATGCTATAGTCATTAGGAATCACCATGAATAAGCTGTTAATATTTATGGTAACCATAAAGCAGGATACAAAATTCATTATTGGACTCACATACTCAAACAATGTATCTAACAAATGTTCAGTGTCTTTCAGAACAGTTGGAACCAGCAACACTATATCCTTTAACTGTTGTCCAATATACAGTGCGAAGGATTCTGTTGCCCATCCTTCTCCAGCAACTATGGTGCTGAGTGGAGGATTTATGCAGTCTGTATGTATTTTGGGAAGCTCTTTGATGTTCAGAATCACAGGATGAGTAACAATAAGGAATTCACATAAAGCTTGATCCAATTTTTGATACATATAAAGATCATATAGAGTGTCATTTACAGCCTTAGACATTTAATTAATTTGGAAGTAATTCATTATTTTATAAGTGTTTACATCACTCAGCATATCTATCATTTTGTTAACATACACAGATGGATCTAATAAAACAATGGTGCCCAATTATTAGCTGTAATGCTTTTAGTGCTGTCCTTTCCTAATACATTAAATTCTGAAAGCAATGCCTAGATTCATTTAGTTTCTTTGAGATATCTGCTTCACAGACCTTCAAAGAGGTATCTAAAGTGGAATTATTTTGAGGTATAAATGTACTTGGTCTTCTTAATGTTCCCCGGTCATCACTTTTATTTTTGTCACAAATGTTCTTAAGCATAATATTCCTACAAAACAACTTCAACTTGATTAATATATCACTTAAATGAGATGGAAGGTCAGGATAAATGTAAGACCTTTAGCAAGTAAGGAAACCTGTGATTCAGTAAGTTCATGTTGACTTAGATTCACCACTAAAGAATGCTCAGTGGTAGTAGATCATATATCAATTAACCCACTACAGATAACTTCCTCCTCTTCCTGCTCCTGCTCTGTGATCTGTTTCTCCTGTGTGCCATTAACTTTTGCATTGGCAGGGGGAGTGGGGAAAAACTGATGACAGAATACTGGTATCCTTTGGTCTTGCACCCCATTTGGTATCTATACGTTGATCTGCTGAAGGTTGTCCTCATTTCTCAGTGGGGGCAATCTTATTATTCATATTCATGTCAGCTGATGGTTCATCTGGCTCTATTAAAAGTGGTCTATATCACTTCATCAAAATCTCAATTTAGTGAATCCTTCTTCATTGAACCCAACTGAGTGAAAGCTCACTTCAAGCAAATGACTGTTTCAGCAAACTTTCACACAGGGAAAGAAACTAGTCAGCCATCTTCGGGAATATGCCCTTTTCCCCACTGTAGTGTGATCTCAGAGTTGGTATATTTAGTTAGGGGGGGTGTGGGGGCACAACCCACTACATTTGGGGTGGGGTGTGAAGCCCCCCGCCCTTAGCTGAGGTTAAGATTTTCTAGTTTTTTTGTACGATCTGTAGCTGACCGATGAGTTTCTTTCACTGTGTTCGTTGAAGTGAGCTTTCACTCAACTGGGTTAAAAAAATAGAAATTTGCTAAAATGAGATTTTGATAAAGTGATATAGACTGTATTAAAAGTTGTAGGTCCAACAAGGAATCAGCATCTCTCATTACATTAATTGAATTATTTTTCATGGAAGCATTGTCATATAAAATATTGATATTACAAAAGGTTTGTTGATGATGTCTATATCCTGTAGCAAGGATGAACAGCTCAAGAATTTTATTAAGTATTTAGAGACCACCACTGATTTTCTAAGATTTACTATGCAATATTCTGATACTAAGATCAATTTCCTTGATGTGGCTCTTGAACTTGATACACAAAATGGCATTAATACTACTCTGTATCATAAGGGCTGCAAAAGGAACAACATATTGGCTCGCAAAAGTATGCATCCTCAATATGTGTTTAATGATATATTGAAAGGACAGATGTTAAGAAGCTCTAGATTGCATACAAGGGAGGAAGACTGTATGATATCCAATGAGGTCATGGGACAGCAGTTTATACCGAGAGAATGTAACAGGAAGGAAGTTAACAAATACATGCAAGAAACCAAAGTACTAAAAAATACAAGAGGCAAACCATTCTTTTTAGATATGACTGAAGATGCTACTCCAGTTGAGAAAATAATGGAAATAATTCACAGCGTATAAGAGTAATTCTCAGTTATTCTAATGATATACGCTTTGTATGTGATGCCATAAAAATAACTGGAAGATTTTAACCAGTGATGCTAGTATAAAAAGGTTTGTGGGAGACACTCCAGCTTTTTGTTTTAAGAATAATAAGAATCTTAAATGTTTGTTATGCCAAGCATTACAAAATAAAGGTTTTATTCGCTCTAATAGAGCAGGTACTTATTCCAGGAGAAATTGCACTATTTGCAAATACATTTCCACAAGACAAGATCCCATCACTGACAAATGTTATAAGTGAAAGACTTATGCTGACTGCAAGATGAAGAATGTGCCTGCTGTCAATAATGTGAATGTTTTTATGTAGGCAAAACAAATACACATTTCAAAGAAAGGATTTCTAAACATGTTAGTGACATTCGTGTGCAAGATACAAAAAGTCCAAGTCCATTGGTGAAGCCTATTCCATCTAATGCCAGGCACTCTTTCTGTTTTTTGGTTCTTCAGGTGATATGGGAGAATTATAGGGGTAGAGATATTTCTTTACAGAGTGAACTTGCTGAGATGCATTGGATAGGCAATCTGCAAGCTGACACACCCACAGGACTTAATGTCTTCCTCTGAAGCCTACCTTGAGAAGGCATAGTGTATGTGTATAGACTGTATGTGTATAGTGTATGTGTATAGACTGTCCCCGGGATTCATGAAGCTTGTGCCAGGCGCAGGCATAGCGTAGGCGGTATAACGCCAAATATGGCCGTCGAGCGATTCAGGTACGATCCAATTCCATGTGCACTACCGGCGTATGCCAGAACTGCGCAGCCCCCAGCGTAGGTATGCTAATCACCCATGTGCAGTGTCGCACCATGCAAATGAAGACATATAGCGATTCATGAAGTGGTGCAGGCGTAGCGTAAGCCCACGGAAATGTAAACCAAAAAATACAGTGTACAGTTTCCCAAACAGAACATCGGAGCTATGGAAGAGGGCCAGACCCAGGTATCACAATGTTAACATATGCCAATGGCGAAATACACAGCCAATGGCATAAGAAAAGATGTACAACACGTAAATAACAACATTTAATGTCATGTCCACAGTAACGCACAGCACAACCACAGGGCATGTGTGCGGAAGCTGTAACATAAAGAAATTATATAAAAATGTCATAAAATTGCAACGTAATAGAAATCAGGTTTACAGCATAATACACAATGGTAGGCATGGAACACCACAACCAAGGTGCAAGGGTTGCTAAGGGCCTGCGATAGTGTTTGGCGCGGTAACTATGAATTAGTAGTCAATGCCATGCAAATGAGGCAGATAATACTGAATCGCAAATGTCCCGCCGGATGAAGGTTGTACCATACGGCGCAGCAGTATAACACTGAGGAGTGGCTCAGAGGAGATACATGACATCAGCAGAGGGGTGTGCCACCGTAGCATTAAGCACATTGGAGCAATGCAAATCTGGCCTGTCCCTTGCTAAGCAAAGCTGCAGGACAGGGGTGGGGAGGAAGGTATCGAATATGCACAAAGGACATGTAATAGCTTCACAGGTGCATAGTGGGGTACTATGCAGTCTGGCAAGTCCATGTGTAAGCACAACTACAGTGTTCACACTAGTGGCACCTCTCTAGGGTAGTGTCCTGTGAACAGCAGAGCCAGGTGTCACCTGCACCTCTGCACAGTACAGCCACTGCAGTGATCCCAGGCCTACATGTGTCTTCCAACCACCAAGGGAGGTATCACATGAACAGTGCTGCTGAGTGTCCCTGCGTGATGTACATAGGACTTATGTTCCAAAGCATGGTGAGTGTCCGGTTTGGGAATGTAACCCACAAGCACATCCCGCTCATTGTGGCGTGTGTGCACATATCCATGAGCATGTTGCTCACAGTGGCCTCTGCTTATGTCTCGTATGAGGAATATATCCATTAATAATGTTGTGGACATGGGCCCTGTCTTATCAGCAGAGGTCACCCCTGAGTATGTAGTATGCAAATGTGTACAGATGTGGTGTCCGTAGTGCAGCCGCATATTTAAACTGTTGGAGCTCAGTAAACATCATGGCGTGTTAATGTTGTGGCATGTAAAGCAGTAGCTGTTGTGTAAGGTACACCCTAAATGGGGTGGTGTACCCTTGAATGTGTGTAGATGTCTTGAGTTCAGAGGTACAATGGGTGCCTATGTACCAGCTACACACCCAGTACAGATAGGTGTGGCCACGTAGAAGGATATCCACGCCACAGTGGCAATACGGCAACCACAGGAGTGTGTGCGACATATGTGTGTACTGCAAACATGTACAATGTGATATGTATGTAGGGGACTACCATCCATGTGATAGTCAGTGGGTGAATGGTGTAATGCAAAGGTGATGTGCATGCACCTTGTGTCATGCAGCTTGATGCCATGATAGTCATATTATGTATCTGTCACAGCGACACCCGTATGGTTGGGGTCAGTATCAGCTGGTGGAGCAATCATGGCACTTGGTATGCAGGGGGTTGAAAGCTAGGCAGGGAAAGTCCCCTGTGCTAGCCTGTTCCACAGGGAAGAATATACTGAACATGAGGGGCCCTATAACTGAGGACCGTGGTATGCCAAATGTACCTGACATGTAGTAGGTACTATGTTATGCTGGCCTCACTGTGTGTCCTGTCCATGAGCCACATAGCATAACATCCTGAGACACAGGGTACGATGTGGCAGGTGGATGTGTATGTTGTCAATACCAGAATGGGGAATGGTGCTGAAAGGCAATGAGAGGACAATGTAGGATGTGTGGACTCCTGTACCATCAGAAACTGCCCTGGTAACTGTATGAAAGGAGTCCACCATGTGTAGGGGCCATGCTCTGGCCCTAACAAGCCCAACCCGGGTGGCAGCAAAGGACAGGAGCCCAACAATGTCTCTGTGAATGATGTCCTTGATGATGTTCCCCATAGCCATGCAGAACAGTCCAGTCAGGTGTGTAGGACTATAGTCCCACTCGTGCATTGTGGTGCCACCTGTGAGTAGTGTGATAAATGCTGCTGTGTGCCATTCAGGGGCTACAATGTCTGAAACAAGGCTATTACTGAATATGGTGGCCTAGTGGGGAGACATGTAATTCAGAGGTTGGTGGACATCACATCCTGGGACGTTGGAAGGTGACATGGGGCCAGTGTCCCAGGACATATAGAGTGTAGGTCAGTACTGTGTAGTTGTGACCACAGGGACACCACAATGTTCATGTATGGATTGCGGCCCTGTAGTGAGTGAGAGGGGGTAATGTCAGCATTGAATCCATCCTCCAGCATGTTGCCAACAACACCTGGGTCTGCAATATTCCTGAGTGACTGTTGTATGTGACAGCAGATGTAGGTGTTGCCATCGACTACTGACATACCACCATAATGCCTGGTGGTACACCCCGGAATGTGTGGCAGTCATGTTTACGTAGCTAGTCTTGGAGTATGTGATGAGGGACCCTGTGGCCCCACCACGGCTGACCAGTGAGCCACCCCACATGGGAATGTACACCACTGTGCAACAGCCTACACCTGTTGTTGTACATCATATGTCCATGGAACATGACCACCAGAGTGGCGTCTGTTATCTGGTGTGTACCATCACGGCTCTGTGTGGAATAGCATGATCCATGCAGTTGTGTACATGCTAATGAAGTGCACTGGGGTATGTGTCAGCATTTGTATGTGCATTGTCTATCTGCACGGGTGTCACGATGTTAACAACCGCTGTCAGCAGACGTCTGTAGTAGGTGTTGTAGTACTCATGTACTGTGTATGCTGTGATGGGTGTGGTGCCGGGATGTGGCTAACAAGGTTGATTAGCATATGTTCAGAATCCACCAATGAGGGGATAACCCCAGGTGTGTAACACCAGTCACATGGTGGTAGTGTTCATGGCAAGGGTAATGTAGGTCTTGGAGGTGGTGTGTATGGGTTGATCCAGCAGAGCGGAGGGTATGACTCATAGATGTGTCAGTACATGAGTGGCTATCCCAGTGAAGTGTGGGGTAGTGTCAGTCACACATCAGTAGCAGCTGTCTGAGGCCCACTGTCCAATATACCAACATAGAAGGTATGTTACCCGTGGGGTATGATGTTGACTCTGTCGCTTGTTACAATGTGTATAGCGGTCCCAGACACAGTTATTTGCACGTGGAGCACCTCTGATGCATTGTGCTAAATAACTTGCCAGGATGTGTGCAAAACATAGTGGGATATGGGAACCCCTCAGCTGCTGGTGTGCCGGTCCAGGTATGTGCCTGAAAGGTATAGTCTGTCTATAACCTGTCATTGCAGGTGTGCTCTGCAGAGCCTAGATGCAGGTCCCAGTCACTGCAGAGATGTTTGAGTGGTGCATTATAAGGTGTGCCTTGCCTGCATGCGTCACAGAGGAAGATGCAAGCATTGTGTCACATGACCCCATGTCGTGCCTGCCAGTTCCCATCCTGCCAGTGACAGTTATTGGAAACTGTGCAAGACAGGCAGTATAGAAGCAGCAAGAGCCTTACATATGAGCTGTACTCCCAGGGCTGATAGGTGCAAGTCATCTGTGCCACAGCATTGTGTTTGACCAGGTCAGTCAAAGCGGACAGATACCAGATGCCTGTGGAATGACAATAGGAACATAGGCAACTGTTGAAGTGACACAGTCGGTCATTGTGCAGTGGTATCGTGTCCGGACGAATGCAAAATGCTCCCCAGGGCTTGGCCCACACCCTCAGGGCTATAAGACTGGTGAGCTATTGCATGTCCCTGCACAAGTAGTCTGTGCAGTGGCATCACAGGGCAGTCACACTAACATGGAGAATGACAGTCATATTGTACCTGGTGAGGTGTGGCATGGGTGCATAAGTTAGGTTGCAGAAGCAGTTACCTGACAGCAAGATGTAAGCGACTAACGCCTTGTGTAGTCTGCTGTGTGGAACTGCAGTGTGACTCCCTACAGAGTCATTTATGACTGGTGTATTGTGAATGTTGTAACTCACTATTGGTTGTATGTGATGGGCACACATGAGTCTGTGGGCTATAAGCTGGTGATGTTGTCTTCCATGATGGGGGCTACCTCTGGTGCCTACAGTGAGTATGGAGACGTACTGCACAAGTTGTCCTCATAGGTAAGGCCAGTGGTGTAGATCATGTGAGACTATGTGATGGGTGGGGTGTGTTGCGAATGTTACACATCCCCAAATGACTGTTAAGTGCAGTCAGGGTTGTTGACAGCATTACCCCCAGCCATAGCTGTCAACCTCCTGTCCCCAAACTGAGGAACATTAGCCCTCATACTGTGTGACAAATGGGCAAAATGTGGAACACTTACAACTGGCTTACTAACAGCTTCAACTAGGAAGGGCATATGATGGCTAAAATAGGCTGGTTTTACATATAAAAAAGATATTCTAATGAATTAATATGATTCCCATCTATTTAGCCATGGCTAGCAGGTAAACAATTTCCAACAATGAATGTGTGACAGACCCTTCCAATGTGGAACCTTGAGGAACATGCACCTTTTAGAACCCCAAATGAGGTACGTTCCTTGTAATGAGGTACACCTGAGAGCTATGCCCCCAGCACGGCTGCAGGAGTGCATCCCCCACAGGCTGTAGTGCTGTATGTTGGGAGGTGAGCATTGAATGCGTACATGAGACAATTGCTCTATTGCCACATGTATGACATATCCCTCATATAGACAGGCAGTAGCACTGGTACGTGACAGTTGGACATGCCTGTATATACAACCATGTCCCACAGGATATGTGCGTTACATGTGTACAACAGCTGTTGTACCATAAGCAAGCTGGGAAGTGTAGGACAGCCAGTGTACCTGTGGGAAATGGTGTGGAATGGGTGTTATAGTAATCAGTAGCTCATGACATGCTCAGAAGATCGGAACAAGTGCCTAGGATGACCATACAATACAGATAGGGTGTTGGATAATATCAACCCACAAGTGGTGATGACAGTCATTTAGGGTGGCACCACACTATAACCCTGCTGAGTATGGTGTGCATGTCCATGAACCATTAGCACTGTAGATGTTAGCAGTACTGATGTACAAGACAGCACGGATATTTGATTACAAATACCTTTGCATGTCACAGGAGTGTTCCACCAGTGGCCTGTTGACAGACTCACAACTACAAAGGTGCAACAGTGACATGTGCACAGCACACCAGTGCCAGCTACAGTAGAACAGGGTTAATGTGTTGTACCCCACCCTCATTGTAGACCATACCACACAGACAAATGTTAGGCATCTGTGTATGTAAGGCTGTGAATGGCCATGACCTATCAGTATAGCTGTGTCAGTGTTGTGAACAACATACAGAATGGGCTGTTGGGGTGAGGTGTGTGACATATGTGCACAGTCTGATGGATGATACCAGCAATGTCACTGCTAGATGAACATCCCTGTACCCATAAACTACAACCTAGGCTGTGGTCAACATTATGGACACTGTGTAAGGGATGGTGCTGTGCAGTGCACCCCCTGACTTGGTGACGTCTCCAGGCCCCTTAGGTAGTCATATGAGGTACCCATGTCATGTCAGGGTGCCAGCCATGAGCACGGAGATCACTGGACAGGCATATACAGCACTGTGGTGACCAATATTGGATCACATACCACCTTTAAGGGGTAATGGCTATGCATGGATGTGCGATACCAACCTTCACAATCCTCACCTCCACTATGCAGAAAGACCTTTGCTACACCATGATGATGGACATGCTACATGTCCATATCCTGATCTATAAGACATATGTCATGGACAGCCACTGTCCTAATACTAGGATTGCCACAGGCTGGACAGATCCCTGTGCCATATATGTGACATACTCCCGCCATACCATGCAACTCTGTCCATCAAAGCTGCACATGTCATCCCAGTCATGCATGGTGTGATGGCCGCACGGTAGATGTACTATCAACCGACTGGATCAGTAATGTGGCACTGATGCACCTTGCGGTGGCACAATGGCTGTCTGTTACAGCTTGGAAACCGTGCCCACACATGCTATGGTTGATAACCATTCCTGCGAATGTCGTCTGACTAGCCATTGTCCCATGTCTATCACATGTGCAATACAGGCGATCCGTGGCAGGATGTTGAACAGTTGTACAGTGCTGTGTAGATGTATATGGCAAAACACATGCATGTACAGGTGTCCATGCGCATGTGTGCATTGTCACTGCTCAAGTCCATTACGGCTGTGTCTGTGTTGATATGTGACATATACACAGCATCCAGGTCAACAGCAGTACTGTTGACACATCCAGGCATGTGCAGATAGGTAAGAACACAAGTGAAGGCAAATAGACATGCCCACAGCAAGACAGCATTTACATGGAGTATGAACACTGTAATGAGGTGACACACATATATGGTGATGATATCCAATGCATAATGGGTGTGACATGTGTGACACAAACACGTCAGTCATGTCAGTGTCATGATGCTTTGCAAAGATAACTGTGCAAGTGTAGTAGTAGATGTCATAGAAATGTATGTGCAGCAGTATCTCTGTACATCTCTGAAACTGTGACCTGTCACCATCATTATGTCTTACAGATAATGCCCCGTACACGCCTCCCAGCATACACCCACCAGGAGGATGATGTCCTCATCCCACAGCTCCATGACAACTATGACTTGTTGTTCAGCCATGTGCCAATGCATGCCCAGCAGCAGGATGACCTGTGGCAGGATCTATGCAGGAGGGTGAACGATGTGGGTGGCCATAACCGCACCTAGCAGCAGGTGCGCAGACACTGCACGGATTTGATACGACATGCAAAACAGCGTGCCACTGCAATCGCCAGGGAACAAGGTGGAACAGGTGGTGGGCCACCAACCCAGCCCCCACTCACACACACTGAGGAGCTACTGGCCAGTCTGGGGACACCCAGGGAACAGCATCCAGAAACACTAGCTGGCATCGTGGAGGTGGGTGTCTCCCAACCAATGAGCCTGGAGTTGCCTGGTAAGTCAGTACTGCACATATGGCTATTATATCCCATGTAGTTGCATGTGTCACTGTACATTATGTAAAGTAACAACATATGCAAGGTATGTGGACACACATGCTGCATACTACAGTATGCTACGTTGTGTATGCACACATGTGCATACTATATGCTATTACACAGGTGAATGTGTTCACATGCACAGTGCAACCTGTGGCTGTCATACAGTCATGGATAATGTTCATACTGGTGTGTCACCCCTATACAGGTACCTCTGGTGTGCCACACAGACATGAGTCCGTTGCAGGTGAGACTGTCATCAGTATCAGGCATGTTACAGTGTAGATCTATTTGCCATGTGGCCAGTTAACACTTGCACACCTGATGTTTGTTCCAGTCACGATATGCAGGTCGCACCACCCTTCATTCATGCAGGCCACCCATGTGCAATATATACAAATGTAATGATACACCAACTTGAAACCACAGTACTTGTCATTGCAACATGTGTGGTCAGCTGTGCATACAACGGTGGAGGTGTTCTACAATGGAGGCATATGTAGTATGCATTGGAACAACATGTGTGGTACGCACACAGTACCACACAGTGAGCTGTGATATGGGCAGCCCACAGGTGTCACCATTGTGTCATATGCCCCTGCATTGGGTGCACACATTGTGATGTTCCACCTGACATGTGCCAGACATGTAGTGTTCTGTCTGCAATATTGTCACACTGTCGCATGACCTATACCCCACATACCAAACATACAACCCGTTGTCTGCATAGCCCTGTGGATTGTGACATATCTGACATCTATGGGTGTATGTCATATGGGACAACACAGACATGTGAGATAGATGCCCATCACACACAATTGGCCAACACATGTGCACACATGGCCATGGGGGATGGCCAGAGACATGTAGCCACATAGTACTTGGGATATGTATACACCCTGTTGCACATTGTCCACACATGGTCCAATTATAGCCTTAGTTGACCGATTATACATTGATTTGGTACACTGGACAACCTAAAAGCCTGTGCACAGCTACTGGAGGTGTCATTGAAGTCTACCATATACGATCTGTTGAACATCACGACTGTGTTGCAGTTATGGCTATGCAATGTGTACATATTATGCATTCTACAGCAACATAGATGCCTCATGATGCCATGCAATGGCACAGTGTCTGTACTTCACACTGTATAGCAATGTAAACGGCTCACACTACCCTCCCATGCTCATGCACATTTGCTAAACATGCATTCTATCTGTAGGGCATACACACAACACTGCAATGTGAAGCCCATTATGATGCTGTATATGTGTCAGGACACCATTGTGTCAGACATGTATGCATGTTAATGCACATGTCAGCAGATTACATGTCAAGGTCACGTCAGCCATGTGTACTGTTATCCTGTTCTGGGCCACATGGTGTATCATGGGGATGCATGCATACTACCATGATTGTATGAACTGCATGGCTACTGATATGACACCTGCTTGCTGTAGTGTGCACCCCAGGGAGGTATGCTTACTAACACTATTAATGTCTGAGCTGCATGCCCTCTGCTGTATCGCAGGCATGTCGCATGCCATCTGGCAAATCACATGCATGGTGTGTCTGTGTGTGTCTGTGTTTGTGTGTGTGTGTGTGTCTGTGTTTGTGTGTGTGTGTGTGTCTGTGTGTGTGTGTGTGTGTGTGTGTGTGTGTGTGTGTCTGTATTTGTGTGTGTGTGTGTGTGTGTGTGTGTGTGTGTGTGTGTGTGTGTGTGTGTGTGTGTGTGTGTGTGTGTGTGTGTGTGTGTGTGTGTGTGTGTGTGTGTGTGTGTGTGTGTGTGTGTGTGTGTGTGTCTGTGTCTATTGTACTTTACAGTATTTCTTTGCATTCACAGCTGATGTAGGTGCGTTACCCTCCTGCGGTCCATCTGATGTTAGTGTCCCCACAGATACTAGCGGTGATGAACATATGCATGAGGTACAGGCAGGGTTGTCAGGAGCTGAATCTGTGCCAGTGGTTACCATCCCAGCTATGTCCCCCTCTTCCCCGCACACAGTTCTGCTGCCAACACATACCACATCACCAGTGGCCATAGAGGAAGGACAGTCAGCGTCTGTTAGCGTGGAACAGGAATGTGTGGTGGCTACAGAAGGTGTGTCTACACACCATGGTGTCAGTGTAATGACTGCAGATGTGCCACACAGGCATATGGCCGGTGCTGCTCGTAGGAGGACCTCTGGCAGACATTCACCTGCAGGACAGAGCGCAGCAGCTGGTATCACCAGACGCATGTTCCAGACTGTAATGGCGGCACAGGCACGTGCTGAACTGCAGAACAGAGAAGGGCAGAGGCTGCAGAGGGCTGCTATCCATACCCTAAATGACAACATCCAGGCATCAGCAAATGCTCAACAGCAGATTGCTAATGTTCTGGATAGGCAATTAGGTGAAATGGTTGGAATCCTTGACTGAGGCATGGCAATCCACGAGCGGGAGCTGTCTGTGCTGGAACACCTGGTAGGAGTGAGGCGTAGGCCACGTAGATGTAGGCCAGCAACACCACCTAGTGTAGGTCGACGTGAGCGTGCCACCTCACATGCCCGCTCCCATAGTGCCGGTAGCAGTAGCAGTGCAGCTGGTGCTGTGCTGTCAACATCAGGACACAGCAGGCTATGTGGACGTGGCCCTGGATGTTCTCAGTGGGGACACGGTTCCAGCAGACATGTGTTGTCGGACAGTAGCCACTCTGTACCTTCACCTGGTAGTGCCCGTGCAACCCCAGGAAGGCATAGGTCACGTGGCCGTGGACGGACACAGTGAGCTGTACAACCTGCTCTGTACAATCTGGGGCTGTCAATTATACCCCGTGTAGGCCTCACAAATGGCAGAACTGTGTACACACATACACACACAGCAAACACAACTGTAGGGCTCCACAACATCCACATGCATTCTGCACAGACATGTCCAGTCAACTCACCGGCCCTTACACACACACATGATGTTATCCATTGGTGCAGCCTATGGCCCTGGCAAACATATCACCCTGTGCATATGATGAAGCCTGTGCCACATCCCTGTCATCCACACCATCGGTGCAGGGTTATGCACAAATATTCTGATGCACAGAGTGAACAGCATAGTGAGAGGTGTATGTAATATTACCTGTGTATGCATAGTGAGGGATGTGTATGTTGCAGTGGTTGTGTGTGAATACTGAGAGATGTGTATGTGACATAGGTTGTGTACTGTCGACATGCACCAGTCATACCATGTAGTGCAGGTGCAGCATGCATTGTGATGTGTTCACGGTATGTGTCTCGGTTACATCTGTAGCACCATGTTGGTTGTGATACCCTGGTTTCCTCCTATGGTGTACTTGCATGTGCCTACAGGTAGCAGTGTTTGCAGTCCCCCACGTGTAACTGTGGATTACTCACAGGCACGTCTGGCAATATCAGCATGCTACATGTACCCTCAACCTGACTGTTGGACACACCAACATGACACAGATGTCCGCACATATACTGCACCTGACACGTGGTCGGTGCCACAGGCTACACTGGACAGAGACGTGACATACATAGCAGGACACATTACAGGTATGGTGACATGGTGCAGGGGTTGTACACAGCGGCCTGGCCAATGATGATGTGAGGTGTCACTTGGTAGCTGGAGGCCACACTGTGCAGCAGTAGGACCCTGTAACAGTACGGGAACATGGCCGCATTCACGGGGTGTACACCACTATAATACACACCCCATAGTGTGCAGGTGGGGACCCTTGCCTATGTGGTCATCACCCTCACAGTACTATGCACCCATACGACATGTCACAGAGAAGGGACATGCAGAGGTAGCCAGTATGGCTGGGGCCTATGGCATCAACAGGGTAGTGCAATGCATCACCATTACGGGTTAGTCACCACGTGGGGTTAGTGATCATTTCCCACTGTATATTAGCATACACCCTCACACCAAGCACCAGACATACATACAGACACACACACACACACTGTGGTGACCACACATGTGTATACGGACAGCCGACGTGTGTGATGCACCACACCGGCCAACGTCATGCTTCCCACAGTGACGTATCTATAGATCTCTACAACTGTGTACAGGGATGTGTAGCAACTGGGACATATTCCCCGCGATATGTGGCATCTCTGGTCACACATTCAGACACACATGTCAGTGCTGGGAATGATACACCTGCCATATGATGACACGTTTGATAGACATGCAGCGGTATTGATTGCATTATGTGTACCAATGCTATATCTGGCAAATGTGCTGCTATATGCACACGGGAGGTTGTAGGTGTTACAGGTGCCATGTGACATATAGTTGTTAACACCTGACCGCTGTGTATGCATTATGTCAGCACCGTCACGTAACAGCGACATAGCGTACTGTTTGCACATGGCATGATAGGATGGTGTGTGACACAACTGTGAGCCACCCCTGCACACATACATCTAGACAGGTGGTTCACCATGTTATGTACACACATCCCTCCATACGTGCTGTTTGTATGTCACCGTATACAGGTGTCAATGATGGGTCTGCATTGCGACTGCATGTCGTAGGTAGGTGCAACTATGTTACGGACATCGGTCACTGCACATGCATGGTTGCTGCATGCACAGTACAGATGTCACATGTGTCTCCTGTTGCCATGTTTGTATGCATTGCTATTGTTGGACATGTGTGTTGACATACATAACACATGGACTGTGGTATGATATCACGGGTGTCACAGGCGACCAGTACAAGGGTATGTGTCCCGGTCAACACTGCTACCCCCTGTAGTGTGAGCATTCAACAGACATGGGCCCACCTTCCATTCGCGTGTGTAGCATTGATTAGGCCACTGTTACGCACGAGGTACATCAAAGGCTATGTATGTATGTGTTGTGTGTGCAGTCCATGCACACATCCACACAATCACATGTATGACATATCCAGATGTGTGTTCATTGGTGTACAGCAACAGTCAGGTGTCACAGCTTTGTAAGGGCTGTGGTATGTCTTGAGCCGACCTGTTCATGTATACTGGTATCATTGCAATGCATAACACCTTTTGCATCCCTGTTGGTACATGTGTACTCTGCACAGCTGGTGTGCACCTCTGTACAGCCCAGTGGTTATGTATCACATGGTGTTGTGGTACTATAAGGTTGTGTAGTGCTGCACCAACGACATGGTGCTGACTTGACAGCTACAGTGTACACTGCAGTGTGTACATGTGTGACCTGCACCTGTGACAGCAGTGATGGCAGCTGTGTGTGTACAGGTCACTGCATGTGTGACCGCCCTGTGTGTGAGGACAGTTATACCTTACTCTACCCTTCTGTACTGTACCCTTCTGTGTGTACACTCCATCTGCATGCAAGACGGCCCTTTGCAACAGCTAAGTGTGTGAGCATGCCCAGTATGCTGTTGTGTAGATGGACACACAGTACAGTCCATGTACGCAGTTGTGTAGATGGACACACGGTACATTCCACACTGCGCCCTTCCGTTCTTAGACTCCGTGTGTATGCACGATGGCCCTTTGCAATTGCTAAGTGTGTGAGCATGCCCAGTACGCCGTTGTGTAGATGGACACACAGTACATTCCACACTGCGCCCTTCCATGATTAGACTCCGTGTGCATGCAAGATGGCCCTTTGCAACTGCTAAGTGTGTGAGCATGCCCAGTACGCCATTGTGTAGATGGACACACAGTACATTCCAAACAGACGTGTGATACTAAGCGTGTGGGCATGGCCATTGACATCCTGTATAGCCATGGTGGTCATCCAGGCAACAGATGTCCATTTTCAATGTCACGATGGATGCCTACATTGAACACAC
>NC_056741.1:1199756684-1199774184 GCF_019279795.1 Protopterus annectens
TATATATATATTTATATATATATATATATATATATATATATCTTTGTAATATGTATGTGGATATTAGCACTATTGAATGTGCTGCATTGTCTGTACATGTTCACCTTGGATGTATCTGAATGTGCTATGGCTCTGTGATAGTGCACATACTGTCTGCTGTAGTGATCCTGGGTTATAGTTGTGTAGTGACCAGTTATTTTGTTGCTGGGTATTACCAGGGACATTGAAAACAATGATAGTACAGCACCTTTAAGCGGTCATGTGCACATCTCAGCAGCAGTCAGCAGTGGTTATTACTTTGGAGGATGAGTATGGCTCATATAACTATGTATTAAATGACAATACTATGCAAATCAGGTTAACATTACTGACACCCGTTTATCCACAGGTTGTGATACAGATCCCAAGTATGTATGTGTATTCATTGCCGGGTGCAGGACTGGACTATGGTTGAATGCATGGAGGGGTGTCCATGGCCAGGAATGGCGATCTGTACAGCCTGGCAGGTACAGTCTGTGACTGTCCCACAAGCTTAGTATATGGCTGACACATGCTGAAACAGTGTACATGCAGAGACACACATAAAACAAACAGCGAGGGATAACACATACACACACACATTGCATCAACATTGGGCCATGCAAAACCTGTTGTCCCTCACACACACACAAATGCATACATGTTGATTGGCTGGTTCACTGACAGTCTCTGGAAAAGAAACTACATACCCTGTGCATATGATGACACCTGTGCCACCTCTTGTAATGTGTAACATTGATGCAGGTACAGACTAACATGGTGCTGATGCACAGGGTGGCTTCATAGCACTGTAATAATATTACAATGTTGTTAACACAAAGTGTGATTTCCTTCTAGGTGTATGTAAGCAGGCATGATACATTACAGCTATGATCATCAATGTAGTATAGTGTACAGCACTGTTAATTCTGAATATGTATTATCCATCCATGTGCCATTTGACTGATGTGTGTAGTATTGGCAGCATGTGTTTTAGAGTGTGCAGTACGTGTGTGATGTGTGTAGTACAGATTTACATGTATTTATATGTGAACATGGTGCACTGTCTGCATGTACATGTATAGTGGACACATTGGAATGGTGACATGCCCTGTATTTCACACTGTTAACACTTCATAGTTTCTATTGGTGGCCAGTATGCATTATACTACACATATTGTTGTACTTGTCTACACATGTGTGATTGCTATGGTTTTACATGGTGCTGTCATAGTTTTGCATTATGGTAGTAGACACGACCTCAACAGTCTGAATAACCAATTGTTATATGATATCTTCACAACTGACCCACACATGTAGGACACACAGTAGCATGTGGATCCTACATGTACTATACTATACCAGTACGCACTGGTATTGACAGCCACACATTGCTGGGACCATTACTGTTTGACATATAGCCATTTTAGTTACAAGCAAAGACAATAGGGATATTCCTGTCCACATCTGGGAATTCATACTGTGGCCTAGAATGCATTCTGCACATGACACAGTTATTCTACACAAGGGTATCATACAGACAGATACGTGTTATCCAACCCATGCTGTACACCTATAAGGCTAAACAGGGTCAGTTATCCATATTTACTACACATACTTTACCAACAGTAACACATAGGTATTACACCCCAATATGTATAATGGGTAACAATGTGTACATATAGATATGTGCTATGTCATTTGCCATTTGATATTTGCATTTACAATGGTATTTTGAAGTACATCACTGTATCACATATGCAATGAGAGTTCTGCATGCATATCCTCCAACAGTTCTGGTGCCTGGACAACCATGATGAATGTCCATTAATGACATACTTTGCTGTGTTTGAACTGTTCTGCAGTAATACACATACATGAACAGTCACTCACACTATGTATATAAACTGTCATGTGTGTGTGTGTGTGTGTGTGTGTGTGTGTGTGTGTGTGTGTGTGTGTATGTGTGTGTGAGACACAGATGACCTAGGCTACAAACAATTCTGGTACATGTAGTTGACAAGTGCTTTAATGCTCCACCAGATGTGTCCAGGCACCAGAACTGTGACTTGAGCGACACAAACACATGCTAGAGTAAAGTTTCTGTATGTGTGTGCCTCATTATGGCATTCCTGTTCATGTGTGTGTGCATTTCTGATGTGTGTCATCAGCCACAGTTGAACTGCACATCCAGCATCCCCCACTAGGTGACCATGAGGGTTGTCCCCATTGCCAAATGTTTTGTACAGCTGCGTCAGATGCCACATATCGGAAGCATTGCAGCTTTCAGGGCATCCAGCACACACATTCATTATTATGGGCTGGCCATCACACACAAACCGCCACTTCATGGAGGGGAAACCCTTGTGGATGATGTAGGCCCTACCACACTCACTGGCTGGTGCTTTGATGCATATGTGCGTGCAGTGTATTGCACACAGTACTTAGGGTATTCCACTATTGTGTGGAAAAGACACATATTGCTGCCCAATACCTTATGGGAATTAGGTATATATACATCATCACTGACATGTGCTGACATGACATTCATGAACTGGTGCAGTACCCTGGATGCTGATGTTTGTAAAATCCACATCATATCACCAGTTGATCTCTGGAAGGTACCTGTTGCTGGTATCCTTAGGGCAACACATACCTTGGTTTCCACTGGGATAGGTTTCCCTCTGTTGGTTCTGTGTGTGAGACATGGCCTGCACAGATCCACAGTCTTCTGCAGGAGGTCTCTGTCCACTCTATAGCACTCTACTATCTCCAGCTCATGTAGCCCCTGGTAGGTTACCCTGTGCCTGCACACTCCTCTCCGTCTACTCACTGTGTGATGCTGAGCAGCATTCACATTGGCACAACCCTCCACATGTTGCATATGTTGATGTATAATAGCAATGGCAGCCCCTAACATTATGTTGTCTCAGTTAAGCTTTTACAGTTTTCACTTATCTTAGTATACTACAGTGTTGCAGTGTGTCTGAGAAAAACATGGTGGACTGCTGTTTGTAGAGTTGTACGTGCTGTGCTGTGTTGGCCTACTGTACTGGCTGTGTAATATACTCAGTCTGATTGTTTTCACCTGCTAGCTGTGGTAGTTCTCCTTGGTTAACTTACTGCTATTTGTTTACCTTCCTTTTCACTGTTTGTGTCCACAGTGAACGGCGCCGCGCATAAGAGCACAGTGAAGTGCATATCCACTTCCACGTGCGCACACAGGCTTATACATGTGTACAAACACTTTCACTGGCTTACACAACATTACACGGGCTTCAACAATCTTACAGTAGCTTACTCATTCTTCAACTCGCACACACGGGCTGACACACATGCACACATGCTTACTCAGGCTTACAGGCTTGCACGGGCGCAAACACACTTCACCAGGTTTGCAAGGAACTTCAGTGATATCCATGGCATACACCGTCAGTTTACTGACTTTACCTAGGATAAATCATAACACACCTCTTCCACTGATGAGTCACTGATGAGTCACGTGGGATGCATATTTGCAATCCTGACACTGCCTGGGACGATACTTCCTACTACATATGGGAAATACTCACTATGTGTAGGTGTACAGCTGCGCAAGGCTGGTAGCTGGATTTGGTGGACATTCGGACATGGGTGTGGGTTATGTGCTATACAGGGGTTGTTGCGTATTGCATTTGCATGCATGGGTTCTGCATTTGGATGTCCCGGTTCCGCATATAGCATCCTATGTGTATGCGCCAGTTACGTTCCTGTTCATGTGTATAGCACATTTTAATATTCATATGTTTGTGTGAGTTTGGTATACAATTTGGACTGTCAGGTTTCTTTATGGTTGTTATATGGCCACAACTGCCCAGCTGTGTACTATCACTACCACTGTGGGACTGCTGGTGACCTTGCCCATGGGGCTAGACATGTGTATTGGCGGCACGCTGACATGATGCGCTTCACTTCCACTGGGTATAACTACTGACAGTGCAGTACATTACAGACACACGATTTTAAATATCATTTGTTCCATGGATGGAAACTCATATTGTGTTGCGTGCATTTCTGTTTGGTTCTCCATTTTGTGTGGCCGGGAACTGTCTTGCATGCTTTGCATATGTTTTATTATCCACGGACTGATAGGTGTGATTACTATTGCTGGCAGACTATAATATTCAGCAGTTTAGGTTGCTCATCGACAGCCGACATTGACATGCCTCAGGGCGCAGCTTAGTAACACCCCATACACTCGTGCACGTGTCCTATGTACGTGGATGTGGTGGCAGCGCACCTTCATTAATAGGTATATGGTGCTACTACACCATATATACGCCGCACGGCCAGCGCAGGCCTTACACCGGCCTTGCGCCGAGCTTCATGAATCCGGGGGTGTATGTGTATAGTGTATGTGTATAAACTGTATGTGTATAGTGTATGTGTATAGACTGTATGTGTATAGTGTATGTGTATAGACTGTATGTGTATAGTGTATGTGTATAGACTGTATAGACTGAATCACTGCCTATGATTGGTTGGGCATTCTTTTAAAAAATTCTCACTAACAATCAGTGAATTAGATCTGATGAAAAGTGTTGCATATACCTGAAAGCGCTCATCTTTTTACTTTTGTTGTGATGGACTTTTAACTTTTTGTTTAAGTATGTTTTATGCTTCACACCATGGTGATTGTGCCACTTTGTATTCATTGTTAGCTATTTTTGTAGCAGCACTTACCTTTATTAGCTGTATTCCTACTTTTCATTGTTGTTTCATATAGATAAATATATATATATATATATATATATATATATATATATATATATATATATATAGGTCCACTTTTTAATTTTGAAAGACCAAAATCTCGGGTTTTGAGATACCAAACTCAAAACATTGAGATTTTGGAATCTTGAAAGTAAAAAGTGAACAAAAAAAAAAACCAACTTAAATAATGTTTTTGCAGGGGCAAGCCCTGCACCCCCACATCCTTATTTAATATACATTCGAGATCGCTATAGTGAAGAGAATGATAAGTGGAACAGGAGCATTACCGTTCTCTTCACTGTAGCGCAATCTTGGAGTTGGTATATTTAAGTAGGGGGTGTGGGGGTGAAGGGGGGAAAACATTATTTTAGTTGTTTTTTTCTTTGTTCACTTTTTACTTTCGAGATACCAAAATCTCGACTTTCTGGGATCAGTATTTTGAAAGTCGAGATTTTGGTCTTTCGAAATTAAAAAGTGGACCCATATATATATATATATATATATATATATATATATATATATATATATATATATATATATATATATATATATATATATATATATATATATATATATATATATATATATATTTTATATATTTTATATATATATAAATATACATATATATATATATATATATATATATATATATATATATATATATATATATATATATATATACACATATATAAAACACATTCATACATGCTGCATTTCAGGTTTAATATTCTACCACTTACATACTTTGCAAGATAATCCTTCTTATCTGCACTGTAGAAAACCTTTTATTGGGCACTCAGTTTTTAGCATGAAAATTCTGCTATGAAAAACATGCCCCAGGATTCACGAATGTCTGATTTCCGTGCAGGAACAGTGTAGGAGCTCCTGCATGGAAAATGGCCACCAAGCGATCCAGGAAAGTGCTGTTTTCATGTGCACGAGCTGCCCTACACTGTTGCAAATCACCTCATTTGCTGGTAAAGAACATGCAAATTAGGTGATTTTGTGATCCACGACGCTGGCCAGATTCCATGCAGGAACAGTGTCAGAGCAGAAATGTATTCAGTTAGTAACTGAATACATTCCTGCATCTGAACAAACAGAGGCAGAACTGTTCATGGAAAACATGTATTTCAGTCAAACACACATGCCAATGGCTAAAAATAAGGCCATTGGCATTACTAACAGTTTTTTTTTTTTTTTTTAATTAAACTTCTTGTTTTTTTGGCCAATCATGGACGTTTAAGCTTAGGGCAGCAGCGCTCAAATGGGATTGTGACAAAACATAAAAAATGAGAAAAGTCAATTTTAAGTTAATTCTGCATTTTGCCATTATAGTCAATGGCATGCAGAATGTAAACAATACCAGGGAGCACTGGTTGTCAAGGGGAAAGGGTCCATTTAAGTGCAGTAACTAATGACTTACACACTGGGGTATGCAAATGAGGGGAGTTATACTGAATCACAGATTTCCTCAAAGTTTCAGCTTTTACCTAACCGTGTAGGTGCAGCAATACAACAGTGCAAGTGTAAGAGCTGAATGACTTCATAAGGGGGTGTGTCATGCTTGCTGTAAGTGCATTGGAGCTCTGTGGCCCGTGTTTGCCCTTAGCTAAGCACAGCTAAGGGGGGGTGTCAGATGTGCCTGAGCACTGCATATATATACTAAATGGGTGTGTGCACCGGGATTTAAACAAAAAAAAGAGAGGAAATGGCAGCACTGTTTACATTTGAGCACTGGGTATACGTGGCGAGCCTTGGGGCTTAAATAAGGAGGAACTGGGAAAGGGAAACAGCACTCAGAATGCAATCAAGGAGAACTAGCATAGCTGGCAGGTGGAATGTATCAGAATCAGCCAATTACACATGCATCAGCCCAGCACACTAATATAAACTATTTAAACACCCTACAGACTGTTTTTTCCCACAAACTACACCACCAGTGTACACAGACAGGAGATTTTTAACTGGCAAAACTAAGTAAAAATGTCAGAGGCTGCTGCTGCTTTACTCCATCAATATGTGCTAGAGACTGAGGGTGGTGTGGAGGAGAATGCTGACAACCGACCCACAGTGAGGAGGAGGAGAAGAGTGTACAGACCCAGGATAACCTACCAGGGCCTACATGAGCTGGAGATAGTAGAATGCTATAGGATGGACAGGGACATTCTACAGCAAATCGTTGAGCTGTGCAGGCCATGCTTTATACACAGAACTAATAGAGGGGAACCCATCCCAGTGGATACCAAAGTATGTCTAGGCTTAAGAATACTAGCCACAGGTACCTTCCAAAGACCAACTGGGGATATCATTGGGGTCTCACAGGCATCAGCATCCAGGGTACTCCACCAGTTCCTGGATGTCATGACACAACATGCCAGTGATCACATATATTTCCCCACCGCCCGTGAGGCGCTGACCACACGTATGTGTCTCTTCCACCGTATAGCAGAATACCATGAGGTAGTTGGTGCTATAGACTGCACACACATCCACATCAAAGCACCACCCGGTGAACAGGGCAGGGTCTACATAAACTACAAGGGCTTCCCCTCCATCAACTGCTGGGTCATGTGTGATGCCCAAGGCATTATTATGAATGTGTGTGCTGTCAACCTGGAAGCTATCATGACTCACACATCTGGCATTGCTCACAGCTGTATCAGGTGTTTGGCAGGGGGGAATCCCGTGTGGCCATCTAGTGGGGGATGCTGGCTATGCACTGGAGCCGTGGCTGATGACACCCATCAGAAATGTGCACACACCTGAACAAGAACACCATAATGAGGCACACGCACAAATGATAATTGTAGAGCATGTGTTTGGGATGCTTAAGTCATGGCTCCACTGCCTTGACATATCTGGTGGAGCCTTGCAGTACTCTCCAGCTACATGTACACAAATGTTCATAGTTTGTGCCATGCTACACACTATGATCCTGTGGAAACAGCTGCAGCAGGAACAGCACAGGGCAGGGGCACACAGCCCCCCACCATTGCCAAGGCCAGCACAGGCATAAAGGGATAAGGAACATCCTGGGCCTGCCCCTGTAGCCAGAAGGAGGTATGCACAGTATGCCCAGGCCTTTGCAAAGAGGCAATGCATAGCACACACACTGACACTGTAAGGACCCAGGGACTGATACCTCTCTCCAGCTCACACATACTGTAAAAGGAATGCCAAACATGACACTACCTGTGCTTTACCATGTACAGGGAGTGTACTATGTGCATCCAGTATAGTCAGCCCTCCAGCACTGTCCTCAATACTGGCCCAGCAACAAGGTAGGTAACTCTTCCTATCAATTACTGAATGGAGTAGTATGTTCTCATACTTGTATTTATGATATGGATGCAAGCATGCAAGGGAATTGGGTAACTGAATGGGATAGCAGCAGATGGCTATATGGGACATCAGGAAATTCATAACAAATACTGGTGTCAACATACTAGGCAGCACTATAGAAGGTGATAACCCTCACTGCAGTAAATGTGATGGCCCAAAGATGTTTGGGTATCAGTAGATCACACATGGATGTCAATAAGGGTCACATATCCACCACCAGCCTCACCCAGCAGGACAGGTGTAGATGACCATGAAGAAAGGCTGGCCTAAGCACCCCAAATGATGGCAATGGTAAACAGCCCCCCACCAGACCTACACAGACATACTACAACAGGTCTGGCAGTTGCATTCTAGTTTTGAAGGGTAAGAAGTCTGAAACTGAAATATATGCCATTAAGATCTAACATGTGTACTCTACTGATATGCCTCCTGTCTGCATGATAGATCACAATACAATATAAAATGGAAGCCAACAAAGTAACCAAAATACCAGTACAGTCATTTCAAATGTTAAAGTTTTCAGGTGTTCACCCCCCCCCCACAACCCCATGTAGAAATACAGTAACAGTTGGCCTGCAGCACTCTCAAGTGGCCTATAGTCCTCTGGCAAAGGCCCATGCCTCACCCATAGTGCCAATGTACAGAATGTCAGGGGGTCCTAACTAACAACATAACACAGTAAACAGAAAACAAATGCAAGGCCATGTTGTCAAATGCCAGTAGCATGCCTCTCCATGTCCTACTGCAAGGACTGTTGATCAGGACATAAATACTACTGGGAAAAAGCCCCAACTATAGGGATACCTCTGAGATATTGCTTACATAATGTTAGGTGGAGGAGAGAATAATAGAGGGGGGTCTAGAAGCATTTATGTCATGGATTGTGTGAAGTCTGAAACTCTAATGTCCGCCCATACTGCTCCCAACTGTAAACCCATGAATGAATAGCCACAAAAGTGCTTGTAAGCTACAATGTGAAGGTAAACTGACAAGATATATGAGTCCTGCCTCTGGATAACCTGGTTATATCTGTACAGCTGAGAGGTATTGCCCCAGCAGGATATGGCCATTCCATGAAGCTGAGAAAAGCACAAGGAGGGGAACCCCAGCCAGCATACTAACAACGTGCTGGACCATTTACACAGAACTAGCAGTCTATTGTCTGTAGCTACCCCTCCACAATGGCAGGTGTGTGCCAGAATGTGTAGTCTATATGCCTCCGAATATTGGTCTCAGCTTCATTCATCTTGTATTACCCAGTAAATAACTGTGAGCAAAGAATGATAACTGTCAGTAGTTGACGACATGACACATCACAGTGTAAAACAGTACATATGTCAGAATATCTATACTACAACCAAACATGTCACACAAGCAGCACAGACAGCAATAGTTACAGTATCCCCTGTATGTTAAGCCCATTTTGTCTTCATATTGGCAACTTATCTACAGATATCCTGCAGAAACAGTTTTCTAGGTGTAGCTGCAGCACACAAAACCCTGAACTAGAGTCCAACCCTCCCTGGAATGGATGCACACATTCAAATTAGAAGGTCATACTGGCATGCTCCTACACTTAGAGAAATGAAGCCCATGTCTCACAACACAGAAGACTACAGATATCGGTTATTCACAGCTGTCTGTGCATACCCACCAAATTGTACACCATTGATACATCACACATACACATTGGATAGGAATACACACATATATCTAAGGCCAACATTATATAATATGTCAAACATACACACACACAGATGTGGGGAAGAGAAAGACAGACAGCAACAGAGATAATTCCATTATGAGGCCTGTCCCACCCACTACACATCCCATTGGCCTATATCACATAATGTGCTGCTGATGTCATTCACTGTAGAAATACCTTTGGTTAGCCCTCAGCCCTATAGTGTCAGTGGTGCTTGTGATAACTGTGTAACACTACAGTACAAATATGTATTCATGTAACAGTTGTAATCTCAGTCCTGTCAAATGTAAAGCTGTGTGTGAGTGTGTGTGTTTCTGGATGAATGTGGTTGAGGCCATTCACACTCACTAAACCTCCCTTACCCCTCCTTCAGCACTGCTGCTGATGTCACTCACCTTTAAAGATACCTTTGGAGAGCTCTGCAACATATAAGCTCTGTGGTGCTCGTGATAACTGTGTAATATTATAGTGTAGCAAACTAGTTAGATAGGAGTTCCAGTCCTGATCCTGGTAAATGAGAGAGTGTGTGTATCCTTGTAGAGACCTGATTTTGTGGTCATTCACACTTACACTTCCCTTACCCCTCCTTTAACACTGCTGCTGATGTCACTCACCTTCAAAGATACCTTTGCACAGCTGTCCAACATGTAAGCTCCATGGTGCATGTGGAACAATGTAGTAGCAATAACTACATAGGTAGGGGTTTGAATCTCCTCCTCGGCAAGTGTGTGTGTGTGTGTGTGTGTGTGTGTGTGTGTACATATATATATATATATATATATATATATATATATACATATATATATATATATATATATATATATATATATATATATATATATATATATATATATATATATATATATATATACACATGTTCGTACCTCAAAGATTTTGGCCCCATTTATACCCAGTACACATCTCAGTGGCTGACTTTAGCATTCCTGCAGATATCCTCCACCTTAGAAGTACCTGTTGGAAACCCTAAACCACATAAGGTCAGTGGTTCATGTGGTAAATGCGTAACATAATGGTTCAAAAAGACAGTTAGATAGAGGTTTGAACCTCACCCCTGGCAAATGTAAATGTGTATGTAGGGTAAATTATTTTTTGGAATCTCTCACCCACTACATTACCTAATGCCAGTATTTACAAGGACTGGTGATGTCCCTCACCTTAGAAGTACCTTAGGACAGCATGTTATAAGCTCCATGGCACATGAGATAAATGCGGTACACTGTAATAGCAATATATAGCTAGGTAGGAGTTTGAAACTCAATACTGGCAAGTGTGTGTGTGTGTGTGTGTGTGTGTGTGTGTGTGTGTGTATGTGTGTGTGATTAGTATCCTGTGTGGGGGTCAGTGATTGTGTAATAACAGGATCCATTGGAGGGTCGGTTTTGCTAAATTATTATGTTGAGGACCTAGTATATGTCACAATGTCCACATTACAAGGCCAACAGTTGTCAAACACCATAGAGGTTGGTGTAGACAATCCCCAGGCCTAAATGTCTAGTGCCATGTGCAATGACTATGTGATAGTATGGATTAGTGAACAATATAGGCAACCCTTCTAATACTCAGAGACCACTCTCCAACCACGTATCATACACAAACACACCTGGCTAGGCAACAACCACTATATCGGTACTTCCCCTGCATATTGCCTCACAGATAGTACCCACAGTGTGATTGCAGTGGACTACATGTCTGTTGACCACAACAGTGCCACTGACATCAAAAAGTACTTTGATGTGTTACATCTCCTGACTGAGTGTGTGTTATCCAGCAACTAAAAGGACATGGCACCCTGTTCCATCCCCTCAGTAGCTAATCAATGTGTATAGTGGCTTTTGCCATGTTCCCCTCTGGACGCCTGCAACAACTGTAGAGTCTGCAAATGTACCCCACAAAGGGAATACCATGCCTTATACACATGCCCTGTATGGACAGATGCCACTAACTCCACTGAATACCTATATCATGCTGCCAATGTAGGTGCAATCACTACCTCAATTACATAGCCAGGTCTCACTAAATTAGGTCAGGAATGCTACATCAGAAGATACCAATCTGTTCACACAACATGCCCCAGAGACCTCAAGCACACTTCTACACATGAAAGAACATGCATGTGGGACATGTGCACAACCCAGACACTGTCCATGTTATGGAATATAGATCGCATACATGGGAAGCAGTGAACATCACTGGCCACCCACAATAAAAATCTGGATGAGTGGATGGGGAATACAATACCCACCCATGGAGACCACTCCAGTGACTATACTCCTGAGCCACACTGGGGATTATTGTCATGTGGCCTGATGCCAGGGTATTCCCTTGGGCTAGCCTTGTAGAGCCTTCAGGCCCATTCATCTACTGCACACCTATGAAGCAATGAACCTATGGATCTCAGTACTGGCAAATGTGTGTGTGTGTGTGTGTGTGTGTGTGTGTGTGTGTGTGTGTGTGTGTGTGTGTGTGTGTGTGTGTGTGTGTGTGTGTGTGTGTGTGTGAATAGTAATCCCTGTGTGTTTGGTTGATGACTATTCCCTGTGGCTGTGGTTATTAGCAATGGGAGGTGTGTCCAAACCAGAACATGTACCATTCTCCATTCTACAACAGATGTTGTACATCAACATATACCTATGTACAACCCTCAGCCCTATAATCTGTGAGGCATATGCAATCACATACTGTACCCTGCCTATGACATGGTGGATGTGTCACCACGCTGCCATACTCTGTGGCCTTGCTGCAGGGCCACATCCTAGTGACACACAGATGCCTAGAATGGAAATGGCATATGGCATGTGAGAACACATTCAATCAGCACTTCACAGAGGGTAAAGCTAACACTGAATGTGTTGCCAAGACTGTGGCCAATATCTGTTGTCTCAGGTTAGATATTAGTTTTGTGCAGTAACTCCCAGCACTTGTGTTTAATGCTGTGGAGGTTGTTGATGTAACTATCAAAGGCTGTTGTGACTGTTGTCAGTGTCTGCTACATCTCTGCTGCCATAGATGCCTGTCAAGGATTCCATGAGGGATCCAAAGTTGTGTTTGAGGGTAATAAGGAAGTTCAACAGTCATGGGACACCACCTTTCCTTGCAACAGTGTCCTCCTTCTGATGCACACTTTAGTAATGGCAGGGTACCATCATATTGTCTCCCAGTGTTTGGAGGACAGTGCCTGGTTTCTGTTGGCTCTGGCTAGTACCATGCATTCATATACCTGTTTGTACAGTGCCTATGTGTATGATTCCACAGTGAGGCAGCTACTTCCCATTGCCATGGGTGCAGTGAAGACATCCACCCCTGTTTTCATGGCTGCAAAGTCAGCTTCACAGAGGTTTTGCCAGGTGGTTATCTTTGTGGGGTGTGTGGCTGACATGTTGAGTTCCATGTTGATTGCAGCCTGTATGAATCTCACCATGCAGGGATTGACATCAGGGGATGAGCAACGGTCCCATATTTAAGTGGTCAACACAGGTCAAGGTTGTTGCATTCTCTATCAGGGGTCAGTATGAGCTGGTCTAGGGCAATGGGAATTATGAATCCCAGAAGTGTTGGGCTACTGTACTGGCACTTGGCTACATTCCCCAGGTGATGGAGGGGTAGTTGAAGACTCGTATTATGTCAGTGTTGCATTGGACCATCATAGATGGCAGGATGTTGAGGAATGTGCATTGACAGTCTAGGGACAAAGATGTGGACCCATAGCAGGCTATGGTCTGGATTGCACCATTACCCCAAGGCAGTTGTACCAGATGTATATCCAATGCATTATGATGGAATACTAGTCTGGAGGTGTTCCTATCCATAATGAATATGGAGACACCACCTGTGCAGGTGTGGTGTGGTCCATGTTTGGGGGCTGACAGCTGTGGAATGCATCATAGTCTGATACTGCAGGTCTGCTGTCTGCTGCTGTGAACCACCTCTCCATTATTGCAGACATGTGTCCTCCACTCCAACGACTGCTATGAGTGACTGCATCCTAACAGTTAGATGTCCACTGTTGAGCAGCATGACCCTCAGACTGCATACATGTGTAGCTGTTATGGTGCTAATAACATTAGGAACACAGTCTAATAAGACACAATAGGGGTGGCAAGACACTTAGCCAGTACCTGGCAACCCAGCGGTGACAGATGTAGGACATCCATGGCAAGTCATTGGTTCTATCAATCATGCCATCCCAAGGAGAGAGGCTCTGGATCCCCTGAGAATGACACATAACACGTACGCCAATGTTGCAGTCCACTATCTGTTGATAGTACCGCAGCATCATTCTGGGTGACAGTAGTACATTGTCCAGGGCTACTGTCACACCTGCCTGGACCGCATAATCAGAGAGTTCAACCATATCTCCTGTCATGTAGTCCATGGAGGTGTGGCCCAAGTCATTCACACCCACATGGATACAGAGTGATACTCATAGTTGTTGTGGAGTGACATGACTGCCTGTGTCATGTGTTAGATGCTGGCATGTGACTGATATTTGGCAGTTACCTGATCCATATTCAACTTGGTGAGTAGGATGTGTGTGCCTCAGTATTGAGTTACCCATGATCACTGTATTATGCAAGGTGGTTAGCCTTAGGGGCTTAGGTTGGGGGCACACTGAGTAGGTTAAATATGTGTCCCTTGGCATGTGCCATGTCACGGTGTCTGAGTGGGTGTCTGCCTTGCTGGTCTGTGCAGTTTGGGTAGATGTCCATTGAGTGCTTCTGGAAAGGTGGGTGTCTGGCTTTTCACTGTATATCATGGCTGTCAAAGTGGGTGTCATGGTGAGCTACATGTTCCACATGGAGTGGTGCAGGTGTTGATCTTATTCTCTTGACCTTCTAGTCCAGTCTTTGGTGGAGAGTGCATATGTCCACATTGGGTGATATATGGGTAACCCTCACAGGTCTGAGTGTTTAGAGTTTAGAGGGGAGGGTTGTCTGTGTACATGCAGCAGTTGCAACAGTGCCCCAGAATGGACAAGTCCACCAGGTTAATGAGTGAAAGCAAAGATAGCCACCCTTCAAACATGCCAGAAAGGGTGGACATACCTAGTAAGTACTGGGGCAACATTTGTGATGAACAAGTACTGCTGATGGCTCACATGTGTGCCACACTTCTTGATACAATAACATGGTGAAGTACCAAGCCATAATACTAGTTGAAGTGCAAGACAGAAAGAACTCACATGATGTATGGGTGGAACAGAAGGCAGGCTGTCTGCCACCTGTAATACTTTACCACAGCTGTGCAGTTAGCCGCTTTGGCTATGTGGAAATTCAGTAAGCTCTGTAACATGTGCAGCAACTGCATAACACTATAGTAGACATACCTAGATAGGCAGGAGTTCTAATCCCAATACTGGTGTGTATGTGTGTGTGAATCATGTACTGTCTGGCTCATACCATTTTTGACCTGTGTGCCACACTTTACACTTCCCTTCACTCCAATTTAGTAGATCTGTTGATGTCATCCACTTAAGAAGTACCTTTGGTAGAGTTGGAAATGTATAAGCTCTGTGGTGCATCTCATAACTGTGTAGCACTATAGTAGGAATATCTAGATAGGCAGGAATTCTAATCCCAATACTGGAAAGTGTATGTATGTGTGTGTGAATCATGTACTGTCTGGCTTATAAAATTTTTGACCTCTGTACTACCCTTTTCTCCAATTTAGTAGAGCTGTTGATGTCATCCCACTTAGAAGTACCTTTGGAAAAGGTGGACATGTACAACCTCTGTAGCACATGTCATAACTGCATAGAACTATATTAGGAATACCTAGATAGACAGGTGTTTTAATCCTAATGCTAGCAACTGTGTATGTGTGTGTGTGTGAGGATCATATCTTGTGTGGCTTATACCATTTTGATGTGTATACCATACACGGCTGGTGACTACCTCCCGCTGCCATTACTTTATATAGTGTGGTAAAAGAATCTACCTCACATGCAGCAGGTTAAACCATTCTACAGCCCTCAGTACAGATGTGTCTGGAATATCCATATGTTTGAAACCTATACATGGTCAGAAGTGGTCTGTGTGCCTTAACAATGCCCGTGTATGTGATATTATAGCCAAATAGGTTCAATGAGTGTACTGACACACATGGCAGCATGAGGTATCATACCTGACTGAAACATCATGCTGATAGGACATCTGTCACCCTCACAGGTTGCCAGCCTTGAAGGTGCAATACGTGAGTCCAGATGCTTGGTTTTACAAGTGAACTGTACCTGTTATGGGTCACATTAAAGGCTGGAAGAGGTGTGGACTGTCATACTGTGGTCCTAATTAGCATGTAACAGGAACACCTTGCATCTTAAGAGGGGTCTGTATACAATTTATATCCACTGTATACCAGTAATGTGTTACACATGATCCTACCTTAGGCCATTTGTCCAGCAAAATATGCTGGCCTCTGTCCAGATGTCTTGGCACTGACAACTTGTGAAGTATGATACAGGAATGTTGAATTCACATCAGATAGGCCACAGTGGTGAGCACTGTAACGCAATACAGTTAACCCCAGCACAAGTGAACATGCACAACAAGCAATATAGCTATTACATAAATACTAATGGTTGTATGCATGGTAAATTGCATGCACTTCACATGCCTGGGGTATTGCCAGACAACAACAGAACAATGTCATATTAACCAGCTTCAGGCTGCTGTCCCATATGCAGACCAGAGGGTCCTCCTTAGTTGTGAGAGGGAGTTTTTGTCAGCAGATGCACATGTGGCCTTGGTACAGGATGGATACAGCATGTCTGCACATCTACAGTACTAACCACAATAATACACGATGATCTGTCCTCACCATAGATGTGCACCTATGTGCATTAGGAAACCCCATCCACAACTGCAATCAGACCTGACGCATGCATGTAGATACAATACAGATATATGTATGTCTGATATATTAGTGTACTAATTTCCATTGGGCCCTTGCCTGCACACTCCTCATCCAGTGTGTGTGTGTGTGGGGGGGGTGCAGCCCACCTCCACAATGCTTCCCTCAGTGCCATGGATTGTGCATTCAGCTTGTGGCCCAAGTGTGGTGAGAAGCTCCTTGGTGGGTGTCAGTGTGGGCTGGATGGCTGGCCCCCCACCTGTGGCTAGCTGGTCCCTCGCTACAGCAACAGCCCATTGACGGGCATGGCATTTGAGGTCAGTGGCCCGATGCTGCACATGCTCATAAGTTCTGCTGTACAGGCTGGCATCATTTATCCTGTGGACCACACTGTTCCACAGGGCAGTCCTCTCCAGCATATTTTCTGCTCTCCATCCAAATGGCAGGGCATAATGCCAAATCACATATTGGATGATAATGTCTGTTTTCCCAACAGAGAATGCTGGTAGGCAAGCACTCTGCATGTTACCTGGAAGACATAAACAGGAAAAAGGTCACAGGACCTCACACAGTTGACAAAATGCAAATCAACAGTGGCTATTACTTGCAAATAATCACACTACACCAAAACCCTCCAAGCTATCATGGCTAAAGCAGCTTGTATTACAAGCCTGTCCCTGAGCTATCTTATTCCCCCCAATGTTGGGCACTTGATTGCATAATCCTCTAACCTCCATTCATTCCTGTGTAGAGGGTTGACAGTAGGCATCTTCCATGTGGATGGTGGCAGGTCTGTGTTTGACTGTGGTCTGT